>NW_020524816.1:0-156441 GCF_003368295.1 Carassius auratus | reverse complement strand
AATGACAAGCCGTCAGAGCCCTGTGAGTTAATGACGTGGGTGTGATGCTGTCTGCAAACTGACCTTCCCTTTCTCCTTTAGGGGAGCTCAGAAAGAAACACAGACTGCCGGAGACAGTCTGCTGCCTCTTTGAGCAACAGAGAAAAGACGAGACACACAGACAGATGAGGACAGAGGGTTATGAACAGGACAACAGAGATGTGTCTCAGTACTGGTTAATACAAGACTGTGACATTTATAATCTCGACACAACCTATCATTATTTTCTCTGTTTTTGAATGATTTTTTTACAGGGAAGTTAACAGTGAACTGTGGACGTGGTCTCACCTGGATGTCCTCTTCTCTGATTTGACACTCTCATTGTCTTGCCAAATTAAGGGAGGCGAGTGATAAGCTGGACACGGAATATCCACGAGGTCGTGACCCTGGAACACACAAATCCACAGGCATATACATGCACATAATTGCCGAACATTTTCTTTAAGAAGCCAGTTTCAAATGCTCTTTTGTTTTTTTACAAGAACAAATTAAGGGTATTATTTTTATATTGTATATACATTTTAATAAAACAAATGTAGATATATAATTATTAACATTGTTTAAGATTACTGTATTTATATGCTGTATTTATATGACTAAGTATATATAAAGGATATAATAATTGTTGTTTTTTAATAAAGAAATACAATTAATAAAACAGTTATATTTTCATGGTTTTAAATATTGTAAAAAACTCAAAGGCTGATGACCTGGATTCCTCATCGTACCTGTGGCTGTCCGTGCTGGAGGCTTTGGAGACTCCATGGTATCTCTGTGCATAGATTTGGGGCGTGGCTTCTTCTGCTTAATGCTAGGGGGGCGTGGCTTAATAACACTGTCCATGTCCTCCATCAGTTTGAGCTGCTTCTTCCTCATATATTCATTTTTTATAAAATCCCGTCTTGCCTTCTCTTCCTCCTTCTTCTGGCGTTCCTCTTCCTCTTTCAATCTGATTAAGGAAGCAAAGAATCCGATGAACAAATTTCCTTGAAATCCTGCTTCTACAAGTTTAATGGCTTTTACAAACCATTTTGGATTCATTTAAATACAGAACTAAAACGAGATGAATGTTGGATGGAGCATATTTCAGTTACTAGTAATTTCAATTTTAATTTGTGTCATCACTCAGAAATATTCTGGACAGATCTAAACATCAAATGCTTTAAAATATTTTAGTAAAATATTGCATTTTATTATTACATATTGTTATACTGTTGAGTATAAATTAAAATAGTTGGTTCTCCATATATTTATTTAGTGATAAACAGTGTGTAAAACATTACTTTGAATAGTTTTTGTAGATTCATTGATTTCTGTGGGTATGAAATGTTGAATTAGCTGTATCTTTAATTGTGTGGCTTAGTTTACTGTGATCTTGTAGTTCTCTGCTATTGTGTTATATTGTTGGTGTTGTGGTGTTTTTATACCGTGCTGCTTCTTTCTTTTGGTTCCATCTCGGCCTCCTGTTGCTGTTTCTTGATCTGCATCTCTTTCTCCCGTCGAAGCCTTTTTTCCATCAGAGCTGCTTTCTTCTGTGCAATATCCTCCTCTGCCTTCAGGTCATCCTGAGTCACAGCAACACAAACAAATAATCATTCAGTCTGACACAGGAGCCTCATTGTGCAGCTGGGTGTAAGAGACAATGTCTCCTCCAACAACATGTGTTTGTGCTTCATAGTAAATGACAGAAAACTCAAACACATATTTGTTTGAAAAAAAAAAAAACCTGGTTTTGTAGATTTTAGAGAAATATTGTCAACCATGGCAGTAAAATTAAGTTAATTTTAATTTTTTTTACTTTTTATTAACTTTTCCTAAGTGAGTGTTTTCTGCTTGCTGAGTCTTCATTCTTCCTATGTAAGTATCTGACTCTCACCCTATAGAAGAAGCCACAACACATCTTCTGGTCTGGTCTAGATTCTGGTCTAGGTCTCTGTTTCTCTACTGCTCTCCAGATTCATGTCCATCCAGAGCTTCAGAACAGAGAGAGGAACCTCAATCAAATCCTTCTTCTCATGTGACTCTTCCTCATTTGAATGTCCACTGGTGGGTACCCGCAGAATGGTTCATTATTGGCTTAGACAGAACCTCAGATGTTGGCGCATTCATGATTTTTTCTCTAACATCCTGTTTTTTCTTCTCCCTGCTCTTCATTCACCTGTGGAGATGGTGAATTTGCAACTGCTTTTAGTGCATCTTTGGACTCTTTTCTTACATGGCTTTTCTCTAGATGATTGGTCCTCACTCGAAGGTCCTTCGTCCTGTCCCAAATACGCGAATGAGCTGGAAAGCGTCTGACTTGGCAAAAAGCGTCTAAGTCGAGGCAGGCTGTCTACTGACTGTGGCGAGTTGAGCATCCGGCTGAAGGGGGTAACTTTCAGGTCATTGGGCCTTGGCGTTCGTGGAGTCCTTGCGTGGAAAGATGCAGACTTCCTTTTGATCGTAGAGGGCGAACGGTGTGCGGTGCGTGGCGAACCAGTGGACGACAAAATGGGGAGAGCGACCCCACCGAACCTCGGCCAACTACACTGCTGCTGCGCAGTTCACGCAGCTGTTTGCGTGGCGATGGATCCGGTGGTGAAATCACCCAACTTTGGTGCTCACGCATCTGCATGATGTGCTCCTGCTGCTGTGCCAAGCGCTGCATCTCTGACTGAAGGAAGCTCAGAGACGTGTTCAGGCGCTCGATGGATCGCGTATACTCCCCCAGATCCACCTCCGCAGCTGCTTCCTCCAGAGGTGATTTCGGCGGTGCACCATCAGGTCGACATCTCTCAAGTCTAGAATCCGAGTCATTCGAATTCAAAGGTGTTTTTGGGGGTTGTGGGTCACTGGATTGTTTTCCCGACCATCTGGCCCGTCACTTTCGGCTCCAAGTGGAGACACAACTCCTTTTCGCCTGACAACGTTGAGGAACGCAGTCCTGCCCATGCGCTGCCTGTGACGTGTAAAAGCTGCTTCGACTTTCTTCTTCTGCGCCTCAATGGCTTTGCGTTTCTCTTCCCAGCTTCATCTTCAACTGCACATCTCCGACGCCAGCAGGTGCGAGGGATCACGAGGGGAAGTGATGCGTGAGGGGCTATGCGTGTCAGGAGTAATCGAACGAACTGTCCCGGTCGCTCCTGGGGTTGTGACATTCAGGTCGCCGCTCTCAGGCGTGTTACCGCCACTCCCGCTGCTGGCGGCCGTCGCCGTGGTTTAGTTTACGAACTTCTGTTCGGCAAAGCTGGTCATGCGAACAGCAGAACCCAATGAGGAGGCCATGCTGGTGGCCATGGAGCGCGTTCCCAAAAGGTCTGGACATGGGCTGCCGGATGTCTCTGAAGTGGACAGGAACGAGCTTCGTAGTCCTGGTCCATGTCTGAATAGTCCTTCAGGGATGAATCCTCATCCTGTCCATCCTGGATATCCTCAGTACGACGTGGATTCCGGTGTCCCATGTCAGTAGAGGTGGAATTTAGGTCCCACTTCATCTACTGCTCTGGCCTTGGAAAGCGAGTCTTCTGGATCGTTTGTTTCAGATGCAGAGTTGTAGGACGATGGGTTGTGGGAGGAAAAAGGTGCTGTCCCCAGATGGGGGCTGCAAGCTGCTGCGGGGTCGCTCAGAGTCATGGATGATCTTCAGGGCTTCTTCTATACTGGGGGTGTTGGGCTGAGGGTCATAAGGAGGGCTTGAGCTGTCTTCTGATACACCATTCGAGTACCTGAAAGATAGGATATTCCTTCAGTTTTAGTGAACTCTCAACATTTGGATAACTATTACTTCAAAATAAAACATTTTGCCACTGAATACAGTTAAGCATTCTTCTATATTTCTACCACCTAAAAATAGAAGATATAAAGCAGCCTGTCACAGAAGCGAATCAACAGTGAAAAGTAGAGTCATGGTTTAAGGGACATTTAAATGTATACGGTACATTTACCTCCTTGGTTGAGTGGAAAAGCGTGGGCATTTTTAATGCATTTCTATGAAAGCCAAGCTTCATGCTCGTGTGCTGGATTGTGGGATTGATAGCAGACTGGATAAAGTGTTAAAAGGATTTAAAAGTTAAGAAATTCTCAACTTTAATATAAACAGCAGAAAGTGTCTGCGAGGTTGAGATAATGGCATTTGTTTTAAACATTTCTATGCAAACTGTGCTAGAGTTTCAATTGGATTAGAGCATAAGTCACACTGTTGACACATTGGAAGCATTGCTAATGTTACATGTATGCGAAATACTGCAGTATGGATGATATCATTGGATTTTCAGTGGGTACTGAATTGAGTGGGTACTTGATAACACCGCAGAAAGAATTGTATCATCACCTTTTTATAATTAACAAATGTCTTGCACTCGTATTGACTGTGTATGTTGATTTTATTGTGCTTTTGTGAATTTGACAGTTACCTTCTCCATTCAGTTCCATTCATTCAAACTTGTGTTTCAAAAAACGCAAGGGTTTAAAACAACATAAAAAAGTAGGTAAATAATGATTTACATTTTTGGTTGAACTGTAGCTTTGAATGTGACAAAAATGCAGAAAGGATTTACCAAGCATAGTTTCCCAGGCGATGTCTGCTGATCTGTCTGTTGGATTCCTCAACATCCTCCTCACGGATTTTGCTGTGGGCGTTCCCATTTACGGGCTGGAACGAGAGGTTTCTTCGCATGCCCCTGGCTGCGCGGTGAACTTTAAAACCCAATCCTTCAGTGCTTGCCGATCGACTCAACCCACGTCCTGAAGATGAACTCATGCTGTCATCAAGTGGAATCTCAAATGATATCCCATGAGCTGACGACCTGAGGTGAACACAAACAGTTAATCAGCGATCTGCTGCATGTAAAGACATTGTAAGAGAGTCAAAGGGATAGAGAGTTTGTAGAGGGCACAAACCGTTTCTCTTTAGGCCATGTCCCCACACATCCGTCCACATACGACAAGGAGGACGACCGCCTGATAACTGCTGTGAGAGAAATAAATACCCATTTACTTACATAAAACAGCAAGTTTGTTGTTTATTCAGTGCATTAAAAAAAATTTTTTGTACAGTATGTGTGCTAAAGCCATGTTTTTCCAGTTGAGCTACAGGAGACACAAAATTAATGAGAGGTGCAAAATCTCTTATAGGTTCTATAAAAGTGTCTTACCTGAGTTGTCATTGTTAGCTTGTGATCTAAAAGATGAAATTGTTTGGAATATAAATTCAAACTTGCATAAACACATGATAAATGACTTCAATTATTTGTAAACCTCAAACTTGCATTGTATTAAAGACAAACCTAGACTGATCAGGACTGCCTGGCCTGTGAATCAGGTTTTGTTTGGTTATGGGAGCCATTTTATTGGATTGGGATGGGTCAGATACTACAAAAGAAAAGATAAATAAATAAAAATGGTGTTAATAAAATGCATGGCATGCACACCAAATAGAAGGACACCAGATGAGACAGACCTTACCTTTGGTATTGAGTGTGCGGGGCTGAACAAAAGATGGTTTCACAACTTCACACCACCAGAATAGCTCTGCCATAAACACAAGGTAGTTACTCTGAAAACACACAAAAATTAATGAGAAGAAAATTATGTATATTTGCAATCCTGTCTGTTGCATCCATTGATCCATGAAATCTGTCATGTTTCTCATTCTCACGCCACCAACTCAGAAACTCTGAGCAGTGTGTCATTTCTAGTGGCGTCTAATGGTGAGATTGCGAATTGCAACCAGTGGCTCAGTCCCCAGCTCAGCCCTCCCTTTAGAGAAGCTACGGTGGCCGACACAGGTAAAGATGTCGTCGGTAAAGACAGCAGAGAGCAATGAGATTTCTTTACAAAGGTAAATCAAGGAACTATATTTATTATTCAATAAATCGATGCCATTGCGAAGGGCTACTGTAGAAACATGGTGATGACTTCCATGTAAGGGGACCCACAGTGTACTGTATGTAGATAGAAATAGTTCAATCTAAGGTAATAAAAACATAACAGTTCATTAAGTAAAGTATTTATACACATCTGAAAATATAGTTTTGTATATCATATTGCATTTCTGTAAATAGATCATTGTAAATATTACACATAGCACCTTTAAAGAAAATTCAGAGTTTCCCACTCATAATTACGACTTTGTGATGGCATTCATGTGCGTTTAACTCGTAAATATGATGTATCCAACATGACTTGAACACACCACTAGATTCTGATCACCCTATAGGTATCATAACATTCTGATGTGAGAGAACACACAAACAAAATGTAAGCCATTTAAATAGTGTAATAACTGTACATAATAACTGACTGTCCTTAGTGTATAATATAGAGCATTTATTGAAAGCAACAGTGCAGCAACCATAAAAAGAGTCTCTTTCAGTGCATTAAAGGGTGTTCTGACCCACCAAAGAAGCCGGGGCAGGCTGACACGAACAGAACAGACCCAGTACTCTCTGCTGATTTGTTCTGTCCTGACACCTTTATTTCCCCACAGTCAGCGGCTGTTAGTCTCATGAAAAAGGCCTCATTTGGTGAAAAACAAACCACTTAAGCCCTAAATGACCAAAGAAATCAGATGTACCTTTGTTTTACTGGACAGCATGTGATTGGCTGAAGCAGCAGACAAGGATTCTAACCTTGTTTACATGATCGACCACAAACTCATCGGACATAATGGCAAATGTAACACATTTGCTTAAAAAAATATGCTATGATGGTGGCTGTGTGAAGTAATGCTACACATGGACTGTGTTTATCTAGACAAACTGCTTAGCATAACTGTCTGAGGCAATCCACTTGGCAGCATATTCACATATACACACAAACGATGACTCAGTCATCCCAAACGGTCAGATTTAAAACACGCACTGGTCGGCTGAAATTCCCTGTAATACTCCAGTGATCACTCATTCATCTTGGCCTCAAACTAAAAAAGGATATTCAGTGGAAAATCACCACAGAGAGCACTGAGAATCTGTATCCTAGAAACATTGTAAAGTTTGCAACACTGAACCAAATGGCAAACACACATTCTATTCATTGTGTTGAATATTGTGTTACATAACTGAATTCAATGATGAACTGCCTTTAACTATCATTTTGCATTATTGAGACACTGTTTTCCAAATGAATGTTGTTCAGTGCTTTGGCGCAATGAATTTTGTTTAAAGCACTATATAAATAAAGGTGATTGATTGATTGATTGTTGAAACATCTGAGAAAACTTCTATTACTAAATCATACCAGAATTAAAAATAAAATAAAATAAAATGATAATAAAATCAGCACATCAATTGAAATTTCTGAAGGAAATCAGATCAGTGATTGTTATGCAACAATCCTCCTCAAAACATGTCAAGATGTTCTATCGAAATAAAATCCATCAATAAATCTTTTAGTAAAATGGTATCAGTAAAGACATTTACATGTATACAAAAAATAGCTCTTCTCTGCATTTCTCCTCTTCTCCATCTTGCTTCTTAATCTAGTTGGAAAATAAACCTGGCATTGTGTATCACAAATATTGTCAGCTCCTCATCGAATTGCGTTTGTCCTTCTTTTGTAAATTGTTTTGGATTAAAGCATGCTAACTGCTTAAATATAAGCGTAGTAAAGAGAAGTAAACTGTACTGACGTCAGGTTTACCTTTATGGTGCTGGAGGCGTACAGCATGTCCTCCAGGGTGAAGTGACAGCAGTTGTTGAGGTTTTCTCTGCAGAACTCCTGGATCAGCTGGAGATTGTACAGACTGTCAGCCAATGACATTGTTTCTTTGACACAGATATCTGGATGGGGAGGGAACAAGCCACATAACAGCCAATGACATTATGAGTAGATCTGAGGGGGCGGAGACAGAACTCAAGTAGAAGCCGATGGAGTTTCATAAAGTCTGTGAGGGCGGGACAAGAATGTGTGATGTCTTAAGCAGAATCCTCACAGTCACGGGGTGGATATGTGTTTGTGTCTGAATAACTGCTCTTCTGTTCTCGCTCAAACTTCCATTCATGCACTCCTACTCACTCTGTCTGTTCCTTTCACTCATATTATCCTCCACCCTCATTTATCCTTAACCTTATGAAGAAATTATGACTTTAACGCAGTAAACTGATGCCAAACAGAGTAAGAACAAGCTGCAAAACAGCACCCAGCATTACATGATGAACAGAAGACTATAGTGTAAGTACTGCTGAAGTTTCATTGATTTCTCATGATGTAAAATGGCATACAATTTGCTTAGCCTGTAGCTATGTTTCTAAAACAACTTCCTGTTTATACAGCAAGGATGCATTAAATTAATCAAAGGTGACAGACATTTGCGGTGTCATCAAGTGGCTTTATCTGTCTTTCAAACCAAGTAAAAAAAAAAGGGAATTTGTATCCTTCAGATGACTTTAAATATCTGAATGTTGTTATGTTCCTTCACATGGGACTTCAAAGGGAGGTTAGTGGACAATATAGTTTTCCTGATGTTGTTCGTATGTGTATACCTGTTATTTATGGGGCCAGAGTATTTTGTAGAAGGTTTATCTGCATATACCTCTGTTGGAAAGTTGTGCTAGAGTATTTCAACTACACCTCTCAACAAAATTAAGAAAATAAGAATACACTCTCACACTTTCTGACTAAAGTATATTGCAGATTTGTAGGTTATTTCCCTAGACAAGGTTTAAGTATAAAACTACACAAGAATTACACTTTATCAGACTTTGTACAAGATAAGAAAATCAATTTAATGTTGCAGATGTGATCTAGCAGAACTATGACACAACAAGCCTTAGTGATCCTGCAGGAAAGACACATTTTTGTCCAACTCATGGCGAAAAATTGTGCAATTCAATACAGAAGAATCTATTTTGAAAAGTAATTAAATTAATAGATAGAAAATAGAAAAACACAAAATGTCATTAAAGGGTTAGTTCACCCAAATATTAAAATTATGTCATTAATAACTCACCCTCATGTTGTTCCAAACCAGTAAGACTTCTGTTCATCTTCAGAACACAGTTTAAGATATTTTAGATTTAGTCCGAGAGCTTTCTGTCCCTCCATTGAAGCTGTGTGTACGGTATACTGTCCATGTCCAGAAAGGTAATAAATACATCTTCAAAGTAGTCCATGTGACATTAGAGGGTCAGTTAGAATTTTTTGAAGCATCGCAAATACATTTTGGTCCAAAAATAGCAAAAACTACGACTTTCAGCATTGTCTTCTCTTCCGGGTCTGTTGTGAGAGCGTTCAATGCAGTATAGTGATATCCGGTTCACGAACGAATCACTCGATTTAACTGGTTCTTCTTGAACTAGTTCAACCAAATCGAACAATCGTTTGAAGCGGTTCAGGTCTCCAATACACATTAATCTACAAATGGACTAAAACTTTTTAATGTGGCCGACATTCCATCTGAGTTCAAACAAACCAATATCCCGGAGTAATTCATTTACTCAAACAGTACACTGACTGAACTACTGTGAAGAGAGAACTGAAGATGAACACCGAGCCGAGCCGGATAACAAACAAAATATTGACTCGTTCTCGAGTCAAGAACCACTTGCATCTGTTTTCGGATCACCAGTTGTGATGGGAAGTTCGGTTCTTTTCTGCAAACTGGTTCATTCGGAGAGTTGGATTCAATAAACCGGTTGAAGAAAATGGTTCACCGGTTCTTTTGTGCTCAACGTAATGACGTCATTGGCGATGATTGCTCATTGCTCATTGATTCAAGCCTTCGGTTTACCCGCACTCATAACATTAGCACAGAATCATTTCAGAATCAATCACCAAAAGAATCAGTTCGGTTCAGGTTTATTTTGACTACATTAGCCAAAGTTAACAGCTTCATTCATTTGTGGATTACTTCTTGTTGGAGACGCGAACCATTTCAAATGATTCAGATTGATTTGGTGAACTGGTTCAAGAAGAACCGGTTAAATCGAGTGATTTGTTTGTGAACTGGATATCACTACACTGCAGTGAACGCGCTCACAACAAACATTGAAGAGAAGACAATGCTGAATAAAGTCATAGTATTTGCTATTTTTCGACCAAAAAAAAACTGACCCTCTGATGTCACATGGACTACTTTGAAGATGTTTTTATTAAGTTTCTGGACATGGACAGTATACCGTACACACAGCTTCAATGGAGGGACTGAGAGCTCTCGGACTAAATCTGAAATATCTTAAACTGTGTTCCGAAGATGAACGGAGGTCTTACTGGTTTGGAACAACATGAGGGTGAGTCATTAATTACATAATTTTAATATTTGGGTGAACTAACCCTTTAAAATCAAAACTATGTCTGCTCTTCACACAATGCTATTGTATGGCCTGAAATTCAGAGAAGGAATCTTATGGACTACATTTTTGTCCTTTTTGAAAACTAACAGCCCTTGGTCACTATATGCTTTTATTGCATGTATAAAAAGCAGCATGAATATTCTTCAAAATATCTTCTTTTGTGTTCCATGGCAAAAACTCTTATCTAGTATCAGTGGCAGAATTTTCAGTTTTGGGTAACACTAGAATAAGGTTCCATTAGTTAATGTTAGTTATCTACTTTAGTTATCATGAACTAATCAAGAACAATCATTCTACAGCATTTATTAATCTTAGTTCAGGTTATTTATTTATTTTATTTTTTTTATTTGTTTAATTTAGTTCATGTTCATTTTAACATTTACTAATGCATAATTCAAATCAAAAGTTGTGCTTGTTAATATTAGTTAATGCAATGATTTAGCATGAACTAACAATGAATAACTGTATTTTCATTAACAAACATTAACAAAGATTAATAAATACAATATAAAATGTATTGTTCATTGTTCATGTTAATAAATACATTAACTAATGGAAACTTATTCTAAAGTGTTTCCCAGTTTTCAGTGAATTATACCTTTAAATTATAAAACCAAATGCTCATGGTCCCAGAACCACTTGATGAGCCAAGGCCCTTTCTTGACATGTCATCAACATCTAATGTTGCTCTCTAATATGAATCCAACACCTGTCTACACTGGATGTGATAGCTTGAGGCCGTCTACACTGGATGCAATAAAGTGACCATTGCAAATCATTTGAACTTTTTGTCAGCATGTCATAAATAGAACAAGGCATCAATTTACTGCCTGGAATTTGTCGTGTCGTGCTGTGCTGCATCCAGTGTAGACAGCATCACTGATTATAATGGGTTCTATAGTATTTTGTCACACCGTACCACTCGTATCTGGTGTAGACTGTGTAATGCGGCTCTCTAAATACAAATAAAGTATTCACAATATAGTGTGAGAAGGTTGAAATTTAGTAGGAGAAACAGTACCTTCCAGTGGCACAGCATCAGGACAGTAGAAGTGCAGCAGTGCAGCCAATGCGCAGCCGTCTGTGTTGTCCTTCAAGAGATTGTCCACCAGGGGGAGACAAAGAACCGGACGTGCTTTAGAGTCCTCTCTCCTGAAGCGCCCCTATGGATTACACACAAAGAACAGTTGCCATAACAGCAAGAAATATGTATTATAAACAGATCCAGTTAAGGGACAACTGCAGATAATAAAATTACTTAAGAATATTGTGATAGGGCTGATGTAAATTAACCCAAAATACTGTCTTAACATCTTTGGTGTCTCTCAAACTTGGCATTTCATTTCTAGCTTATAATATCTTGATTTCATGATATTTGTGTTTGGATATATGGATTGTATGGTTTTTGGGTGTGTTCAAATTGTTGTTCTACTGTAGGTGGGGCAATGTTACAAAGGCAGCTACACAATAAAACTGGCCTGTGGACTTTTGAATATTTCATAGCCACTGTGCCTGTTCATACGGAAGTATTCCTCAACACAGTGCACTCGTTGTGACTGTTTTTGGATGCCAAACAGAGTAAGAACAAACTGCAAAACAGCACCCAGCATTACATGACGAACAGAAGACTATAGTGTAAGTACTGCTGAAGTTTTCATTGATCTCTCATGATGTAGAATGGTATACAATTTGCTTAGCCTGTAGCTATGTTTCCAAAACAACTTCCTGTTTATATCCTGTCATTTCTCTCAATTATAATTTCTATAAATATAATTTAAATGAAGTGTATTTTTTAATTTTGTAAATAATTGTCAGAAGTATTCTGAATAAACCTGAGAAACAATGCAAAGGAAGAATTAAGCGTTTCATTGGTATACATTATATGAGTTTTGAAATTTTTCATTTTCACATTACTTTCAAATGTTTTATTAAAGCTTTATCTGTGGATTGACTTTGGTAGACTTACATCTGATGGGGAAATTAATGATTCAGCAGTACAGATAGGATATGTCTAACTTCAAAGGAATAAAAAGCATAGCTTGTATGAGCCCATGCTGCATCCGTGATACACAAAGAAATTCTAAGGAAGTGTTAAAAAAAAAAGCCTTGATTTACAGATCAAAATAAATGAAGACTAAGTAGATTACATCTATTTTGACAATTTTTTACTTCTTTAATAACATCAACTTATAAGAACTCAACAGTATGTAAACATAAGAATGGCTGTTTCCGAGTCCTCACCTTTTGAACCTTGCAGGGTTCTCCAATATCTCGAACTCTTTGTTCTTGGGCCAAAAGTTCTCTAAGATGTTCATTTACCTGCATTGGAAAATGAACATGTGTACAATAATCATGTAGCCAACACAGGTACACACAAGCACAAATAAACAGATTCATTTACAGGATTTTCTGTATTTTGCTAACAGTCTCAGTTACTTACATATTAGAAATAAACTAAAATAAGCTGTGTTTGTTTACAAGACTGTTACTTATTGTGTAATCTGTTGTAATATTCAAACTGAAAAAAGTAATAAATGTATTTATTTATTTATTTATTTGTTTATTTAACAGGGACAATGTATGGCATTCAGCCATACCAGAATTAGCTACAAGCTAAATTTCATCTGTAGTCCCTGGGCAGGACAAGGTAACATACAATTAACAATCACATATAAATATACCATAAAACGTCATCACTCAAGTAGCCTTTCAGACAACAAAGTTTCACATTCTTAAAAACCCAATAAAACAAAACAACAGAACAAAATAAAATGCAATATTAGGTAATAGACACAACACTACAATGTTAGGATACGACAGAAAATTAGTTTTTTTAATTTATGATTAATGGGTACATGATTATATCGATTTTAGCCATAATTTTATTTTGTATTTAAAACAAGTAAATGAACTGATGTCTCTAATCTCATTTGGGACTGAATTCCAGTACTTAGAGGCTCTGATAGAGAAGGCTGATCTGCCAAACTCAGTACGTCTGTGCTGTACGGCGCAGTGACCTCTATTGTTTGCCCTGGTAGTTCTCCGACTATCTGAGAGCAATAATATGAACTCAAAATGTGACACAATCTGGATTTTTTTCCCCATGTACAACGACATCTGGCTGATTTTAATTTTTCCTTATATAAAAATACATACACACAGTTTTACTGACATTTAGCGTCATGCAAGACTCAGAGAGCCAAGTGGCAATTTTTGCCATTGCTGCTGTTAATTTGGTTGCCACTTCATATCTGTCTCTTCCATGTGCCAGAATGACTGTGTCATCTGCATACATTTGGGTGTCAACTTGAGGACATGCTAGTGGTAGATCGTTAACATATAGACTGAATAACAAAGGGCCTAAGACTGAGCCTTGCGGGACGCCAACAGAACAGCAACTGAAAGATGACATTTTATTCCCAACTCTGGTGCTTTGTCTTCTCATGGTGAGATAGGACTCCATCCATTTCATAGCATCATCGGAAAAATTTAAGTTTGACAACTTGGAAAGAAGAACATTATGATTTACTGTATCGAAAGCTTTTTTTAAATCCAGAAAAACTGCTCCTATAGCACCCCCACTGTCTAGTTTTGATTTGATTTTTTCAACAAAATAGCAAGTAGCCATTTCAGTCGAGTAATTTTTCCTAAAACAAATTGCATTGGATGAAGTATTTGTCCAGAATTTAGAAAGTCAGTTAACTGCTCAGTTACCACTTTTTCTGCAATCTTTGATGCCACCGGCAAAATGCTGATAGGTCTATAGTTAGCCACATCAGTAGGTTCCCCTGCCTTGAAAATCGGAACTAACACTGCATTTTTCCAGGCAGCTGGGAAAATTGATTGCTTTATCGATAAATTGACTAGGTGTGTAATGGGGGTGCTAAGGGAGTGAATATTGTTCTTTAAAAATGTTGAATCCCACTTGAATGTGTCCTTTGCCTTTGAGAGCTTTAAAGTGCTTATTGTCTCACAAATTTTATTTTCAGGAACTTCAGTTATCTTAAAAATGGTCTTATTATAATCTGGTGTTGCTATATTTTTAATTCTTGCACCAAAAGTGTCAGATAAATTCTGCACTGATAGGGTAAAATAAGTATTAAATACAGAAGCTATTTCACTGGGGTCATTATTTAAAATTCCATTAATTTTTTAGCTTATATCCATTTCCCTGATTTTGCTTCTTGTCTTTCTTTGTTAGTTTATTTATGTTGCTCAATATCAATTTACTATTTCCTTTTCCGTCTTTAATAATATCCATAAAGAACTTTGCCTTTGCTTTCCTTAGTTCATTGACCACTTTATTACGAAGGTTTGTAAAAATTTGTCTGTCAGTAATTAATTTAGACTTCAGTGCTACTTTCAAGGCAAAGTCACGTTTTTTCATCAGGTCCCACAAATGGTCATTAAACCATGGTAGGTTGCCCTTACGCCGTCCATTCTTAAAAATTTTTGTATATTTTTCTTTAAGTCTATTTATTGTACCAATGAAGGACTCACAGGACGCATCTATATCATATGTGAGCAAAACATCCTTCCAATCATTTTGACTTAGTTCTTCTTTAAACGCATTCATATCATGTTTCCCTATTCCATAGGAGTTTTTGATTATCTCTCGTTGGTAAATAATCCGTTTTTTTTTTTTATTTCCTTGCAATAAGAGTCATGTTATGATCTGACAAACCAGTGAGAAGATTATAAGATTTTATCATTCTCTCTGGTTTGTTACTGAAAATAAGATCAATTTGTGTTTTTGAGACGTTTGTTATTCGTGTGGGTCCATCTATTAGTTGAGTCAGTTCAAACTTGTCTGTAAGTGCTTTTAGCTTTTTTCTAGTTGCTTTTTCAGCCCAATTTAAATTAAAATCGCCCAGAACTATACATTCTTTCTTTGTATCCAATAATTTAAGCAGGTTCTTAAAATTTTCATAAAACGTGACATCATATGACGGTGGTCTATACACACCAATCACATTAAATAGCATCTGCTGAGAGAGAGTAATAGTAATGGCAATACATTCAAGTTCATTTACACATGTTAGATCAATTTGTTCGCATCTAATGTTATCTCTCACATACATAAGTAGCCCGCCACCTCTTACCTTGTTTCTGTCCTTCCTGAAAACCTTGTAGCCAGGCATTATGAATGAGGCTTCGGGTGACGATTTGGTTTAACATGTTTCAGACAGAGGAAGTCCAAATTTGAGTCAGTAAAAAGGTTTTCTAGTTGTTCCGTTTTTGCTCTTACACTACGAATGTTAAGGTGACCTCCGATGAGGCCCCTTGGCTTTGCGCATGGGTCCCAAATAATTTTGGAGTGCTGAACAGTTTGGAAGAGACCGATGTTGAAATGTTTTGTAACTGCTGGGTTTCCGTGTGAGTGTCTCTGTTGGTCGGCATTACCTGGAGTTACGAGCGTGCTCGCCGGGGGTAGAGCTTGCACCACGATGGGTCCTGGGTTCAGCTGGACATCACCAGCAAGGAGAAGTGTAGCAAACAGGTACGTGAGCAGCTTTCTGTAAAAGCGTGGAGCTTTAGATCTATCACTCGCAGTGTTAGTTTGCTCGCCTGGCGCTGTTGCTCTTCCATCCCGTAGTATTGCCGTGTAGAGGGTGAATCGGCTCCATTCATTATGTATAACAGGTTGTGTTGGTGGTAGTGCGGTGTCAGATCACCTGATTGATCCCACAGCCGCGGACAGAAAGGATCAGCAACACTATAATATAGACCAAAAAGGCGGATCGCTGTATAAAGTCCTCAGTTCTCGGTACATACCAGTACTTGTTTTTTGTAGTATGGTTACTATCATAGCATTTTTCAGCCACTTTAGACGGTGCAGATGAAAACAAACATAAAAGTTTGGTGAGCACACCTGTGGCTCCTGCCAAGCCACTACCCGTCATGTTATTTTATATTGTAAGAAAAAAAGAAAGAAACTGTCAGTGAAGTATTGTATGTGGATTTACAGTAACACTAGTTTGTCTTTACTTGTCATGTCAGCTGGATTCTTGGTAACAAATGATGAGAAAAAAACAGGGAGGGACAGAGCTTAGAGAGTGTTTTCATACTCCATGAAAGGTAAGATAGACAACAAAACATATCGCTACAAAAGGAAACTTTAGTTTAAAGCATGTTGCCAAACACCATACTTGCTTGATGCATGCATATGTGTTGAATTAAATATGCTAAAATGCTCTGTGCCTTTAGCTGTTGTATATTTATATATCATATTTTAATTATTATTATTTTTTGTTGTTGTTCACTTGTTTGTTTTAGTATGGCTACAGCAAGTCAACAGGCAGAACTTCCTCTTCAAGTAGAGGAGTGGACGAGAGAGCAAGTTTATTACTGGCTGACTGAGGTGATTAAAGTGGATAAAAAACATGCAGACAAGCTGTACGAGGAAGAAGTATCCGGGGAAGAACTCATCTGTTACCAGCCCAAACATCTCCAGGAACTTGGTATTAAGCATGGTCCAGCTGTTAAGATTATAACCCGGTTAGAGACGTTAAAGAAAGAACAACAAGAAACATATTCTTCTGACAATTCCTATACACAGCACACAGAGGCCAGGCTAAACACAACAGTGGGAAACGAAGACAGCATTTCAACAGATCAAACGCAGATAGCTAAAAATGGCAAGAAATCAAAGAGGAAATCACACAAAAAAGAAAATACAGTTCTTAAAAGTGCTAATTCCACAGACAAATTAATTCAATCGGGAAAAGATTCAATGGATAACATCTCCAAAAGCACACCGAAAGAAGACCCACAACTAAATGCACCTGTAAGCGAACTCCCTTCACAAAACAAAAACATTCCACTTTCAGAAACTTCACAAGAAATTGAACCAACAGAGTCAGCTGACCCTAAAACATCAAACATTAATGCTGATAAAGTAGTTGACAAGGAAAAGCACATGAGGAGGTCTAGATCCATACAGCAGTCATGTAGTCTCTATCCATTTGATCAGAACTCTGCTTCTCATCGATATATACAAAACTACACTTTACCACCAGAGACGGGACCGGGTAATCTGACTGATCCAGTTCAAGAGTACAAGTTTATGGGCAGAACAGATGACATTGATGTAATAAAGAAGAAGTTCAATAAAGAGGTGTTTCGCTTTGCTGCTGGGTGTATGAACAGCCGCACAAATGGAACCATCCACTTTGGTGTAGCAGACTCCAAAGATTCTCAATATGCTCATGGTGAGATTATTGGGGTCAGTGTAGACAAGAAGGACACTATCATTGATCACTTTAACCAGGGCATTAAATCACACTTTGACGAACACACAGATGAAGCAAAGCAATGCATCAGACAACCACGCTTTGTTGAAGTTCTCTGCCCTGACGGCACTCTATCTGGCAAATATGTCATAGAAGTGGATGTAGTTCCATCCCACAGCATAGTTCAGGGTAAATTGTTTTATATCCAGACACTGGATGAGGAAAATCAATGGAAAAAGAGCAAAGAAAAATCACTTTTCATCAGAGAGGGGGCTGCGACCCATGATATCTGTAAAATTGGTAATACAAGAGAATTTCAATCTGAAATAGCCCGAATAAATAAAAAAGTAAATGTTCTGGACAACATGAGGAAAGAGGCAGAAAAGAGGCCTCTAAGCAAAGGAACATCCAACCAGGGGGAAAAGCTGAAGAACCTGTTGACATACGGAGGAAGCAGACTGGATCATTATGATTACTATATCATTGTAACAAACAAAAGTCACCCTGAACAACTCCAGCATCTTCAGTTCATGACAACACTGAAACTGTTTTGTGTATTGGACTTTGATCCGAACTCTGTAGTAAATGGGTCATGCCACAACTACAGAGATGTTCGGATTGCAAATCTTCACAAACCAAGTCAGTTCCATGGAGATCCAGGGACAATAGTTAAAAACCTTAACTTATACAAACAAACAAGCTGGGTATTTTGTAATGGCAGAGAAGATCTCAACACTGAATCTGACAGACCACTTCAATCAAATGAATGGTTAAAACACAAAGCTGGAGAGGTACAAGACATGATTTCATTCCTCTGCAACAAAGACACTCTTCCAAGAGGACGATTTCTAGTCATATTCCTCCTACTCTCCACTGTTGAGGCCTCAGTCGATCCAATTTTTGACACATTCATGTCATTTTATAAAAACCTTGGGGGTGCAGAAAACACATTAAGTATTTGCACTTCAGATACGTCCTTTCAAAAATGGAGGGATTTCATTCAAGCCCGATGTGATGATGATATCAGTCAGCGGAGCATATATGACCTGGAGCTCAGTGAAATCAATGGGACAATACTGAAACTGTGCCAGAACAAGCAAAATGCTCAAAGACTTCTTCCATCTGCTGAGGGAAGTTCAGTGATTCTCCAAAAGAAAGATGAGGATCTTATGACATCCCTTGATATCCTGTGTGAAAATGAATGTGAAAACGAATACGATGAGAGCTCTGCAGAATTTGAAGAGTTCAAAATTAAAACCGAGTCTGAGTTCTATAGAGGAGGCAAAGTGAAATGGTGGAACTTCTATTTCTCAGAGCAACCTGCAGCAAAGCCATTCATAAAACGAGACAAACACTCAAAACTAGAGAGTAGTATCAGATCTCAGAACAAAAATTGCAAAAGTTCCTGTGTCACAGTGAATCTCTTTCATCACCCGGGGTGTGGCGGCACCACCATGGCCATGCATGTGATGTGGAATCTGCGAAAAGAATTCCGATGTGCAGTGCTGAAAGACAACACCATTTCAAAGGAAGAAGTAGCCCAAGATGTTACTCATCTGATTAAGTGTGGAAAAAGTGAGAATTCATTAAAAACACCAGTCCTGCTATTAGTGGAAGACTCAGAGGAAACAGAAAACACTCAAGTACTCAAGCACTCATTGAGGACAATCACAGGAGAAACAGGGGCAACTGTCATCATCTTAAACTGCATACGTACAAAAACCCCACAAGACAGACACAACAAAAGTGTAGACCAGAGTGAGTTCATTACAGCAAAGCTATCTGACAAAGAAAAATTAGCTTTTGAAATGAAGCTTAAAGAACTTCAAGAAATAAAGTCTTTCACAACTGAGAACTTCTACAGTTTTATGATCATGAAAACTAATTTCGACCCAGAGTATGTTGCAAATGTTGCAACTAACATTCTGAAAGATTTCACAGTTTCAGAGAGTAAACAAACACGTCTCTTCTGCATTCTGGCTTTGCTGAATTCATATGTGGCTGAACCAGCTGTCTCGAGATCTATATGTGAAGATTTTCTGAGCATCAAGAGTGTATTTTGGGGAAGAGAGTCTGTGCTGGAAGAGATGGAGCCCTACTCCTGTTTGTTGATTGAATTTGGGGCAGAAGAATATGGGGGATTCAAAGCAATTCGCTTTGTTCATCAACATCTTGCAACAGAATGTGTCAAACAACTAGAGAACACACATAACTGCTCCAGAGCGGACATAGTTCTTGACATGCTGCATTGTGATGCCTTTTTCAAAACTTTTGCAGTGAAGGACGTTCTTGTACAATCAATGAAAAGCATGCTGATCACTCGTCAACGCAAGACAGAAGGTGATGAGAAAGACACCCTGTTTTCACCACTGATAGAAGACATAAACTCCAGAGAAGATGGTCTGAATAAAATACAAAAGATTTTTATTGCAGCTTCGGAAAGGTTTGATAAAGACTTCACAATTCCTCAAGCTCTAGCAAGACATCTGTACCTGAAAGAGAAGAACTTTGCTGAAGCTAAAAGGTGGGCAGACATTGCAAAAGCCATCAAAGAAAACTCCTACACTGTAGATACAGTTGGACAAGTTGCAAAAACTGAATTAAAAAACAAACTAGAGTGTAAAAAACAAGAGAATAAACCATGCACAGCTGAAGACTTGAGTGAGTATCTTGAGTTAGCAAGCACAGCCACCAAAGCTTTCAGAAAAGCTCAAACCTTGGCAAAGACCGATGATGCCCTAGAAATTGAACAGGAACTTCACAGAAAGTTAAGCCCTTATAACATATCTGGGTACATGGGTGAAATCGACACAGCCATGACTGTTTTTGACATCATCAAAAAACTGCCATTGTTTAAGAAATGTGATCCAATGAAAGATCATTACATCCAGAGCTTTCTCAAAGGAAATCTGCCCTGCACCAATATCCCAGTTTGGGAAAACAAATCCAATCATGAATTTGTTGCTGTTCTGCAGAACTATGAATCTTTCCTTACATCTTTAAAATCACAGGTGAAAGAGGCATTTGATTTCCTTGAAATTTACTTCACTTACATGAAAGAAAAGGGATCTGACAATATGAGAGATGCAAAGACTCGCAAGAGGATCTCAGAACACTACCAATACTACATCTCATTATTCTGCACCTCTCCAGAGGACGAACAAAAAGAGAAAAAGCAGAAACCAACACTGAGTTTGAATATGGAGATTGAAGAGTGCAGAATGTTCCTCGAGAAAAACAGGGCTGATACCTTCCCAGGCCTTCTCCAGGTATTGGAACCCAAAAAAGTGTCAGTAGAACAGATTGCTGAAAAATACTCATTCATTTATAAGAATTCTGCCATCAAAACTACAAAGGACAAAACAAATCATCTGCTTGCACACTTAATCCTTCAGCTGATTTGCTCAAAATCAAAGTTAGCCAAATCCACAGAAGAACTCAATGATCTTTTAAAAGAAATTTTGCAAGATGTTGGTACACAGCACCAATACCCAGAGCCTTTCTACCTTGCAATCCTTTTGCTCTGGCCAGGAAAAAATGTCAGCAGCACTGGCATTAAGACATATGTTGATAAAATCAGAAGCTCAGCAAGAAAGAATCTTTCCCATATGTACCGTACAAGGTCAACCATTGCACACTTCTTCCTGGGGACATCTGATGGAATACAGAGGCTGGTGACTAAAGTTTCCCTTGACAGATCTGAGAGTGTCAGTAATGTTAAGAATCGCAACATTCTCTGGCAAACAGGAGAAATTTTTAAGGAAACCCCAATAAATAGCAAGCTCCTAAGAGTGAGAGGTACAATTGAACAAGGTGAGGTGTTCACAGAGTATGGAAATCTCAAGATCCCATTGCGCCCTGCATTTCTAGGTGGAGTGAGAAGTGGCTACAGCACAGAGAATGTGTCCTTCTACATCGGCTTTGCCATGGATGGACCGCTTGCTTACGACATTCAGTACGAAGACGACAGATAGATCACTATTTTTAAACATTTAACCACACTTAACTAGAAAGCAGAAAAAACACATTGTGGATGAAATTACAATAATAAAATAATAAATAAATAGTGTGATTAATGTTGATTAATCATCTTGTCTTTATAAGCCTTCAGTTTCTCTCTGTTATACATTCAGGACTGATGTTCATTTAATGGTACATGTTTGTTGATGCTATTTATCGTTCCTTTTCTTTATGTTGAAGTTGGAATTAAAGACCCTAAACGTTACTCCTTCGTTGTGTGCTTTCTACAACCACAAACCACATACTGTGACACATTTATGCTGATTTGAGATGTTTGTATTTGACTGATGTTATGTGTCTGTTAACATCAGGGAGCCCATGAACATGAAATTTATATATATATATATATATATATATATATATATATATATATATATATATAAAATTTTTAATAATCATTTACTCATTGTCATGGCCTTTCAAATCACTTTTTCTTCTTTATAACACACAAAAAAATTATTTTAAAATGTATTTAATAGGACCTTTAAAATCATTAAAAGGGCCTCCTGTTGCAAATGAATGCGTTTTTGTAAGATAAATATCCATATATAATACTTTAAAGGTCCCGTTCTTCATGATCCCATGTTTTAAACTTTAGTAAGTGTGTAATGTTGTTGTTAGAGTATAAATAATATCTGTAAAATTCTAAGGCTCAAAGTTCAATGCCAAGCGAGATATTTTATTTAACAGAATTCGCCTACAAAAATCGACCCGTTTGGACCACAACCCTCTAGGAAGAGTTGTGTTTGTGTTTGTCGCAATGTCATTGAAAAGCTGTTATTTTCTTCTCGGAGTCCAATCACCTTTGTTTGGGCTTCCCAGGGACGCTGTACTTGGAGATCAATGTGATTTTCATGCGCATCTCGTCACTAAAAACACTCCTGTGATTATAAGTACATCTCCAGCACGTGGGTTCTTTTATTGTGTATGGTTCAGATCAGGATTGCCAGGTTTTCAAAACAAATCCTGCCCACTTGCTTCTCAAAACTAGTCCAAAACTAGCCCAATCGTGTTATCAGGAGGTCAGCCTGCTCTAAGCTGGTGTCGAATCACAACACAGGAACCGCTGGCCCAATCAGAACTCATTACGTATTTCTGAAGGAGGGACTTTATAGAACAAGGAAGTCATCAGCCCGTTTTTGTGACAGTGAAAACAGCGATATACAGACAGGTGAATTGTGTGAAAAATACTGTGTTTTTTTACATTCGAAACATGAACCCAGGTTATATTGAACACTGTAAACACAATCAAAGCTTAAAAAAGCATGAAAAACTGGACATTTAAACACTTTTTTTCTCACTTCCAGTATCTGTCACAAGTGGGAGCCATTCTTGTGGATGACAAAGGACATAAGCATTGCATGATTGGTGCCGAATGTGAACAAAATGTTCTTTTTGTGGTTCAAGCAAAACGTCGTTAATAAATTAGAAGCACAAAACGAGGATTTGTAAAGAAAAATGTCAGAGGATTTCGATAGAAGCCAAGAGGAGACTGGTTTTCCTTTGCTAAAGTAAGGAAACTTTGTTTCCTTTGCTCCTACATTACTGGTGCATGCACCAGTGCCGAACGCACTTTATTTCATGTCTTCTGAACTGTTGACAACAAACACCCGCTTACCCAAACTGAAAGGTTTGGAGGGGCAAGGACAATTTTTAATACAACTCCGACTGGATTCGTATGAAAGAATTTCACTTACACCTAGGATGCACATAAACTCTTTCAAAATGCAATGTACAGCTGGATGTATAGTATTGTACAAGTTGTAAGACATTCCGGGTAATCTGAAATCAGTTGAGAAAAAAAGTACACATTCTGATATTCACTAAAAGTTACAAGCAGGCAATATGTTTACATATTGTAATGTGAGTTGTAGGGTTCTCACCTTGTTGATCCATGTTGTCACAGCCTCTTCAGCATCATATGGGAAGTCTTCCTCAGGAAGGAAAGGAGTAAATTTCTGTATGCAGGCCATCACTCTCTCCACGCTGACCATTTCAGCTGTGTA
This sequence comes from Carassius auratus, assembly GCF_003368295.1. Classification (NCBI taxonomy): domain Eukaryota; kingdom Metazoa; phylum Chordata; class Actinopteri; order Cypriniformes; family Cyprinidae; genus Carassius; species Carassius auratus. Next base: position 132,876 of record NW_020524816.1, on the reverse strand, counting down.
CGCCATCATTAAAGTGTCAATCATTGCCAGGTGAGAACTCTAAAATGACAAGAGAAAAAAAGAAAAGAAATTCTCAACACAAATTAACTGTTTATAAAAGAGACAGTTTACAAGGAGCGCAAAGAACATATTAAAATCATATTGTGCAGTTTTATGTGAAGTTAGACTGAGAAAAGTATTATTTATGATCTTTCATGCATTACATATCTTAGCAGAAGGTCAAAAAACGATGTGTCTATCTGTGGATGCAACACATGCATTTCTTCAACTACTGCTTTAAGAAATATGACCTCTTCCTGTCTGCATAGTCAGTATCTCACCTCTAGAGGGTGCTATTGAAATTGTGTGTCAGAGACTGATGAGTGATTGTACATAATGGAACCAATAAAATGGCTTGACTGTAAGAAAAGTGCATTTTTCTTTTCTGTGTTGTTGTATTTCCTAGTTGAACATGAAGTCTTAGTTGGGCATATTAAGGGTGAATCCCTTAAAAAAAAAGCCTTTAGATCAAATATATAAAGTTAGCAAACAAAGAAACGCTTTCCCACATTTCACAGCAAATTTCTTAATATATGTTAATATTTGAATTACCTAAAAAGGTTTGTTTGTGAGGCAACACCTGCTTTAAAGGGATTCCCAAAAATACTAATTCTATCATTAATTACTCACCCTCATGTCCTTCTAACCTCATTAAAGCTTTGTTTATCGTCAGAACAAAAATTTAGATATTTTCAATGAAATCCGAGCGCTTTCTGACCCTGTATAGACAGCTAGAGTCCTACCATGTTAAAGGTACAGAAAGGAACCATGGACATCGACAAAATATGTCCATGTGACATCAGTGGTTTAACCATAATTTGATAAAGCTGCGAGAATGCTTTTTGTGCACAAAAAAACTAAACTAACTTTATTCAACCATCCTTCTCCTCCATGTCACCCTAGCTCTATTTCGGAGAACATCACAAAGCACGTGCGATCTTTGATCTGTATGTAAACAAGGTATGTACATGGTGCTGCAGTAAAACACACATCCTGGCACTCTCCAAAATGGTGCAAAATGACAGAATTGTTGAATAAAGTTGTAATTTTAGTTTTTGTGCACAAAAAGTATTCTAGTAGCACCATAGAATTATGGTTGAACCACTGATGTCACATGAACATATTTTGTCGATATTCTTAGTAACATACCTTTGTGGACCTTGATCTTTGTAGTACCCTTTCTGTCAATGGAGGGTCAGAAAGCTGTATGTTGTATGTGGATTTTTTCTCCAACCTAAGATTGCAGACAGTTCTTGCAGGTAAGCCTTTTTCTTTCTTTTTCTTTTTTTGTAACATCACGTCATATCATTGCTACATTATCCAAGTACTGATTTTTAGACTGGGAGGAAATTCTGATCATACATTTGTCCAATTAATTGAACATCATACATCACTACCATTACTGTGACTGTTGCACTTGAAAATAGAGCTCAAGAGTGGAGCAACACAGAAATGGTTAGAGGATGGTGACAGAAAATAACATCTGAGTCAACGAAGGATGATGGTAATGGTAGTGAGGAGGAATGGATGCCAAAAAAAAAGTATTGCAATGTTGCTATGCTTTGAATCTAAACTACAAGACAGTGACACAAAGAGTATTTCTCAATAGCATTTCCAATGATTGTTGTAATATATTTTGTTATTACTGTATTATGACTAATACAGCATCTTTTCAGTTGCAAATGTTTAATTTTTTCTTCATGCCCTAAGAGCAAAAACAATAAACAAATTATAATTATAATTACATTAATTATATTGGAAAAAACACAACACGTGTTTTTTGCAGGTAACAGCCTGTTAACAACCATTAACAAAGAATTCTGTATAATACGACTGTTTTAACAGTCATGATGGTAATGTAGATACAATATGGATAAAAATGTATTTGGACCTGAATACAGATTGCATCAACAATCAATCGGAAACATGTCAAAGGTTTTGGTGGGGCTGCATAAGAGCCTTAAAGAGCCCTAATACTAAAGAATTAAATCCTCTTAAATTAAATCGCCTAAATTTCCTTAGAATTACACCAAAAAGTGAAGAGAAAAAAAGCCCACTCAAAAACATCTTAATCTGAAGGAGATTCTTTGAATATGATGTTTGTTCGTATTTAAGCAATATATTTTCATAAGATATCTTCCAACATATTCTCTAACAAAAATTTGTCTTGGAACAAAATACCAATAAAAGCATGAGAATAAATACAATCTGCTAATACTTGTTTAAATGCAATACAGTTATCTTAGGGGCTATGAATGTAAAAGCAGACATGGAGCAACAACTTCTGGTCTTTGAGATGCACCCGTGGAAGTGATGTCCAAGAGGAATGCCTGACCAGAACTCCATATTTTACCCTTCTTAACCCCATTTACAGTACCATTATAAAATAATTGGTTACTATAGCAACCATATCTATGGCTGGTAAAGCAGTGGAAAAACATAACTCATGTATTATAAACTTGCTTAGTCCCATGTAACTGTGCCATCCCATGTTTAATAATGTTATTTCTATTATGTGTTGCATATTTAACTTTGAGGCAACATCAAGCAAATGCCTAAACCTGTAAATCCATAGGCTGTGACTGGCCTAAAATCTCTTTAACCAGCTTTAACATTCTGACTAAATTTTTAAAAAGGACATGTTGGTTAATTAAACAATCTTTAAGCCACTAAAATGGACAAATAACAGTTTAATCCATGAAGATCAGCAAGTCTTGGCTTCTCAGCTTTCCTAAATAACGAAGAAAATATTAAGATTAACATTCAAATCCAAACATACATATAAATCAATTTCAGCAGAAACACAGATGTGCCTATAATGTATACGCTCGTATTTAGCTTAAAAGACAAAATAACTAATTCAGTATGCAAAATTAAAGCTCTTCTTATGAACACTAACAGATGCCGAGCGCTTTATTTTTTACTCTTTAATCTGTTGTGGTGATATCTTAAGTCCAAGAAGCTTACCAAGCATTTATTGTAAGAATCCAAAAATCTTTCTCTGGATTCCACCCAAACATTCAGAATTCAAATGGCAAGCAACACAGCCATGCAGCTTGTGTTGGGCTCCACAACAGAATTATCTCAGTTGCAATAAAAATACTAATTTGCAAACTCTGGAAAACTTTGTGCACAGTACATCCACATGCAGATTTGTTAGATATGATTTTGTAGGCTGTTGGCTCATAATTGACAACATCACTAAACCGTTATTTTTGACTAATGTCCGAATCCAAATGTTTCCAAAACGTTAGTGTTCTAATAGCAATACTACGTAAACAATGTTTCACTATGCAAAATCCCATTGTTTCTTATTCTAAGATTTATAAAAATGTATACTGGTTAAGATCCATCCCCATACAGGATATAATCAACTAGTGGATGAACAATATGGATTTTTTGATCGCTGATGCGGATATCTAATCTTACGTTATATATACGATATTACACTATTAAACTTAAAGAATGTAAACAGCACATGCATAACAATTGCTGCAATAAAAAGCAAATAATATTATAAATATATCAAAATAACTCAACTTATTAAATCTGTAAAATACTGTAAAAAAAAAAAAAAAAGTCTTGATTTTGTAATCGTATGTTGTTGTAAATAAAATGTACTTACTAAAATTTCTGCACCCCGACGCATGGACAGTACATCACACAGAGCACATGCTTTTATGCAAGCTACAAATGCAGTTCAGAAGATCTAAAAACTGGATTCACCAAAGTTTATGCAGTTTGTGGAATCAAATATTTATTGAATGTTCAAAGATTTGTTTAAATGATATTGATGTGTATTTGCTGAATGCTGAAAATCTATAAGAAAATTTGACTAATAATAGAAAGGCAAACGCGATAATACTTTTTCCATATACCATTTACTTTTTATGTTTAATAGTGCTATCTATTAATTAGATAGAAGTAAGTAAACTGAAATGCTTCATTACATTAGTGCATTTACGTCTTGTTCATATCATACTATGAAAACAAGCAAATGCATAGAAATTCATTTTAGGGATAAAATCCATATTTACACAAATTTCTTTCATTGTAGATACAAGTACAAACATCCAGAGTCTGGAGTTCACCTCAAACAGTGCTGTTTAGAGCTAGCAGAGGACTGTAAGGCCCTGTCGGGTTCAATCTATCTGATGAGTTTGTATCTGCATTGCAGGCTGTTTATCAAACCACAGAGACTTTCAAATCACTACAAATTTTTTTTTTAGAAAGAAGCACCAGATGGCTTCAATGAATCAAATGCTGAATTTACACATTAGTACATTATCAAAGAGATTTTCACATTTATCATACTGTACATACACTTTCATACTGTACATACTTTCAGCTGTTTAAAAAAAATCTGATCATTGTACACAGAGAAATAATTGGTGTAGGATTTTCACTAATTTCACAAATTGTTTTAAAATGAATTATGCAGAAATACCAAGCTTCTTTATTGTAAAACATACTCCAGTAATCTTGGGGGGGAAAACAAACAACATTTTTTTTATTTTATAAATGGGCTCTGAAAACTGGCCCAGTACAGCATGCATCAACAGGAAGTGCGTTTACCCAATAAAGGGTGAGAGTGGCAGGTCTGGAACTGTTTCTGAGGGCTCAGGTATCTTTTACAACAAAATGTATTGATGTATTCAATGCCATTTTCAGAGGGTTTATGCTTCACTATGCAAACATGCTTTTCTTCTCTCTTTTTCTCTTTGCATAAAGACCCGTTGTGTTTGTCTTCCATCCTTCTAACAGAGTGACTGAAGGGTGGAGCACTGCTGGCCAAAAAAGACGAAAAGCATGAGAGAAAAATGAAAAACAGAGTACTTGTAGGAACTACTGTATAAGGAGTTTTCATCCTGTTCACTTGCTCTTGACTTAAAGCCTCACATACAGTACAGTAAAATCACAACAACTGTACACATATGTAAACTAAACACAAATTCTGACAGGTTCAGCAGTTTCCATGAGATATTATTTAGAACAGATAGGTTTATAGCATTTATAGAGGGCAATCATTACAAATTCAATTTGTAACCCATTTCAAGGCTGGATGGTGCAATTGGTGAATAAACTGAAATTAGGGCGAACAGTTGTCTGAAGTATTCTGATCAAACTGCATGAGGAAAGAAGATAAAACAGAATAACAAAATTACTAATTAGATAAAAGTTTATTAGATATACCTTATACAGTGGCCTCAAAAATATTTGGTCATTTTGGACAATTAAGTCAGTTACAAAATAATAAAGTGGCAATGGCAAGCATATGATGCTAGAGCTTTTCTTAGAATTAACTTTTCTGAACAACTTTTTTCAGTTATTGTTAACCAGCTTGTCTGGTCTTTTTAATGTCAGTTCTACTCAAAATCACACAGATGTCCTAGCAGAGTAACCACTGTATACTATAGTTTATTATATTAACAATAAAAAATATTCCAAGTAGAGTTTGACAACCAGAAAGTACCCAAGACTCTTTATCTTAATTTTGAGCAATATACGGTATATTTATTGTTTCATATTTAAAACTGAATAAAATTTTTATTAAATGTTTTGATTGAAAAGTTTTCTGGTGCTGTATTTCTTTAAAATAATTAAGCTTTGCTTTAATATTTAATTAATAATAATAATTATAACAATAATAATATTAAAAAAATATATATGTTTGGCTTAGTGTTATGTTAGAATCCTTATTATACTCTTTTACCTTTGTTCTTTAATATTTTGAATTGTTTTTAGCTTTATTTTGTTGTATGCATTTATCATTTTTATATAATTTCTTTATTTTTATGTATATAGGTAGTATTTATACAGTAGTATACTCCTTGTTTTAATACTATAATGAATTACTTCTGTTGTCCTCATTTGTAAGTCGCTTTGGATAAAAGCATTGTCAAAACACCTCCTAAAATGCTTCCTATGGATGCAAAAAACTCAAACCCTAAATCAAACCCTATCAGAATTATTATTATTTTTTGATGTACGAAAGTTTCAGAGGCCATGTGTTAATGTAAATGGCACAACATGACAACAAGCAATTTGATAGGAAAGAATGACAAGTAAGCGAAGAAAAAAAAAAAAAAACGCATAGAAAAATTTCGGGCTCAGTCTGCAAGGACCTTCAGTGTGCAATGGCCTTTACTGTCCAATTTTTTTTTTTTTTTTATGGGGTTCACTGTGTATTTATACAGTGGGGTCAAAAAGTCACTTTGAAAATCTGGAAATTTGTAATCTTTACACCGGAAATTATATATAAATATATACACTGTATATATATATATATATATATATATATAATATATACACTGTATATATATATATATATATATAAATATATACACTGTATATATATATATATATATATATATATATATATATATATATATATAGTATTTAAAAAAAAAAATTAGAGCATGATGTAAAATTAAGAAAATATATTAATATTCTGCACTATTTTTTAGGTGAAATATCAAATAATGAAATGTATGACACTGATAATGTTAATCCTTTTCACAAACAATCAGATGTTCCTCCATTAAAGATCTCAAAGTTCATAATCATCAGGTTTCACACGAGGAGTTCGTGCAGCTTGAATTCTGCTGTTATTAAAGCAAACGAGGGACAAACAAAATACTAAGAGATTCTGCAATGTTAATTTAATTTCTTGTTATATCATTTACATTGCACGATGTTGAATTAAATTAGAAAAGAATGCAAACTAGAAGCATTTTCATTACTTCAGACCCTCACTGTATACATACAGTTTAAGCCATTACCTTCTGAGTTTCACCTGCAGTGAGAGCGTATGTGCAGTCTACACATTTCTCCAAAAAATATGCTGATTAAAATGATTTTCATCAATGCAGTTTCACAGCAGTGCAGACCCCTCCTCTCCAACTGAGTCACACACACACCTCGACACACTGCCGCAGTGCTAATCGCCATGCCAACGGACACACCCACCCATGTGCACATATAAATGTGCACTCGTACAGAGACAGCAGACTAAACTGTGTTTTTGGATACAGTGGGTGCACGGGAGAGTTTTGCAGACTGTGAGACCAAAGAAGGTCACTTTTCCCGAATAACCTGCAAATCATAAACGCACACACTGTGGTTGATGCAAAGACAAATCAGAAAGCATGTGGTGATGTGTTTTTATTTTGGAGCTTACTGTTCAGAGGGTGAGTCTGCAACAATGAGAGCTATGGATGTGTGTGTTCGTCTCTTGATTTGGGTGGTGCGTCTGTGTTAAATCAGAAGGTCTGAATGAGCTCTGTGGTCTCGGAGGGTAAAAGCACCTAAATTCAACACTGAAAGGACACTGAGTGTTACTGCAGAGACAGAGAGAAAGAGAGAGAGAGAGAGAGAGAGAGAGAGAGAGAAAGAAAGGTAGTACTGCAATGCAGACCTCAGCAGTCCCTAATATGGCTCAGTCATCCATCATACACTTTACACCCCACAACACCCGGTTCACCCAAAAATGAAAAGCCTGTCTTTAATTACTTACCCTCATGTTATTGTAACCCATAAGACCTTCATTCATCTCCGGAACACAAATTAAGATATTTTTTAATGAAATCCTAGAGCTTTCTGACTCTGCATAGACAGCAATGCAACTGACATGTTCAAGGCCCAGAAAGGTAGTAAGGACATTGTTAAAATAGTGCATGTGACATCAGTGGTTCAACCTAATTTTAGGAATCTACATAATTACTTTTTGTGCATAAAGAAAACAAAAATAATGACTTTATTTAACAATTTCTTCACTTCCGTGTCAGTTTTTGAGACACATTCACAGGAGTACCACGACACATGCGTGTGGTTGATGCCGGAGCTGGTGTTCAGACGTAGTACCCAAATGCACTGCACCTGGTTTACAAGCATTCTCATATGATGATGGTGTAACTGTCTTTCTTGGCCTTGAACCCAGTAATTACATTGCTGTCTATCAATCAGATTTCATAAAAAATATCTTAATATGTATGTAAGAAGGTGAGTAATTAATGATAGAATTTTTGGTTGAACTATCCCTTTAAATGATGACAGCAACAGCAGGCAAACCCTCAAAATTATAGCTACACCAAAAAAAAATCCCATATTCTTCTTGCTTGTTCTAGAAAATCTCATGAAAGCTTCAGTCAGTAGTAAGCATACACTGATATTAAAATTCTGGTCAATAACAATAAGACGATTATTATGGCCAATTACAAATATTTTGTAGAAATAATTAATATTATATTATATATAATTAACATAAAAATAAAAAGCAAAAAATTTAAATCGATCATTTTAAAAACTACAAGTAAATTTAGGCATCACAACAACAATGATGGTTAAAAACAATAAAAATAAGTTAATTTAGAAATCACAGCATTATAATGCACAGTGTGAAAAATAGGGCTGCAACTAACGATTATTTTGATAATCGATTAATCTGTCGATTATTTTTACGATTAATCGATTAATCGGTTTATGTACTTATATTTTCGTTTTTTCCCCAAGTAAATTATTAATAAAGGGTCTTTATCATTCAGCATAGATTTTTAAGAGATTTTAACCATTTTGCATTGTCATATCCTCATCAAAAATATACCTGGAGTTGTTTTATTACATTAGTAATCCTTTGTCGAACTCTTCTGCAATCAAAACACTGATCCATACTCTAGCAAAATTCACAAGGAGATTTCAAATATTGTTTTCACCATGGCAGTCCTTAGAGCTTCTAAAGTAGTTTAACATCCTAAACAAAGCTTAAGGAATCTTTGAGAACATATTTTCACGAAGTATAAGGATAAAACAGAATAAAATTGCAGTGCATTGTATTTTATTATTTACTGGGAAAAAGCTTTATAGCTTATGCTGTGAAATTGTAAACAATCCTTCGAAAAAAAGTGCCAATGGCATGAAACCTGAATGGAACTCACAATTTAAAGTAAAATCCATCAGAAGGTTGTCCAGAAAAAAAAATTGGGACACACACAAAAAACCTGCTGTGTGAAAAAGAGCAGTGAATACTTAGAAAAGAAGTGCATTTTAAATATACTCAAACATTTACCTCTCTCATTCAGTCATAATTAGGCTGCAAGTCTGAATTATGAACTGGTAAACGACAAACTGATCACATAACATGTTTGTAAAGCTTTAAATGTTAACTGTTAAAAAGCAATGTTATCAGCTTTTACGACTAAACATTTGCAAACAACCTTGTACTGGAGAATCTGCACAAATAAAATTCTTAGGGGCCGTTCACATATCGCACCTAAAAACGCGTGGAAAACGCTAGTCGCGCCGCTTTCTCCTTCTTTCCAAAGCGCTCGGGCAGAAGCGCCCCTGAGGCGTCTGCCTTTGCTAAGCAACCATGACGTGCTCTCTCCATGACGTGCCCTCTCCATGAAGACCCGGAAATTTCAGCAAAGGATAAATGGATGCGGTGTGGACGCGCCTGGAAAAACGGGCGCATCGCACCGCATGCGTGTCGCGACCGCGTCGCTTCCATTATGAGAGTGCATACTGCGCGCCTACATAGGAAATAACGAACTTGAGCACGCAAAAGCCACGATATGTGAACGGCCCCTTAAACAGTTCAGTAGTGCAGAGTTTACAGGTTACTCTTCATTTTAAAGGCTCAAAGTAAAGTACTCCCACTTCCCGCTGAATGCTGCAGAGACGCTGTTCGGGAAGCACGTGACATAAAACGAGGCCAGCTATTGGCTATTCGCTACTTCACCTGCTGTACTGGCTGAGTAAAACCTCCGGTGGCTCATTACTGCCACACTTTGGTCACCGCAGATTTGAAATATGCACGAAATGAGCCGCTTATGGCAAATAAAATTTATTTAGCGACGAATCGATTACTAAATTAGTTGACAACTATTTTAATAATCGATTTTAATCGATTAAATCGATTCGTTGTTTCAGCTCTAGTGAAAAATGTTATATTCATTTTGAGATTTGCTAAATATTACATTTAACAATCTTATTAAATAAGTGTTGTTTTTAAGATTAACTTTAAGTGAGCAACCTGGAGTAATACATTTTTTCATAAAAGTTTGATGGTTAAATGTTTGAAAATAATTACAGTGAAATATTACACTATTAAGATTTCTTATTTAACTTGATATTTAATTTTTTTTTTTTTTTTTACATTTATTTAAACCCAGCTTTGGGTCAAATACGGACTAACCCAACAGTTTGGTTATATGTGTACATTAAATATGTAACCCAAAAGTTGGGTTAGTCCATATTTGAAGTTGTTTTGAAACAACACAGCATTTGTAGAGTGTATTATTATAATTATTGATATATGACTTAACATTTTTGTCCAGATTGTGCAACCCTACAAACAAGCACTGCAAAACTTTTTTTTTATTACATTTTTTAAATCACATTACAATTGTAAAAAATTACAATAATATTTTTACCACAAATTACATTTTATGCACATACTATATTACTATGAAGGCATTGCAAAGGTCTTTTGAAAACAGTATGTTAACAGAAAAAAAATGAATGTAGTGTCAGATAACTTGCCATCTGTAAGGGGGTCTTGCAGAGGTCTCTCTCAGTCACGAGTCTCTCCTGGTCAGTGACGTAAAGACCTTTCTGAGCGAGGGCCTGGATGACAGCGTTGTGCCCCAGCAGAGGTTTAGCCGCGTCGCTCCTGAGGATCAGACTCCCAGCACGGCAATACAACTCTGCAGAAAGCAGTAGAGACACAACAGGGGGCTTCACATGCTCCTGATCATACTGGTCTCTGTAGAATGGATCCGCCAGCTCCGCCGGTACACAGTCTAAACAGAGAATGACGGGGATTGTGATTGAATGCACAGTTTTGGAAGCTAATGAGAAAAGGTGATTATTCAGTTGGTCATGTGAGGTGGGTAAAACATTTTTTTTTAAGTTCTATATTCATTTCTTAATAACTTAATGTGCTTTTAAAGTTGATTCAGTATCAGTGCATGGTCTGAAGAGAGAGGCACACTGTTTTCAGACTAATCCCATTATAACTCAAGCTTAATCTGATTCAGTGAAGATCTTCAGAATAGCACCATAGCCTCAAACACACACAAACAGACAGGTACAGGCATGCATGAATTGAGTCACACACATATACAGACTGCAATCACTGGGGAGCAAGCCAGCACAATTACACACACACACACACACACGAGTAAACACCCAGGTACAGGCCTGAAAAAAAATGAGTCACTGCACAGCACTTTCCTACAAAAACAAAGCAGTCGTGATGCACACAAACAGAAATTAACAACATCAGGATGACAACATCTGCAGACTGACAATTCAGCTCTGTTTCTGACGCTGAAGTACGACTGCAGATGTCTAAGATTAGAAGGCCAAGGAAATTCCTGGCATCCCATAATGCTTCAGTGTGAGTCAAACTACAGGCGATGTAGATTCCTGCTCTTCCCGGCTCATTTCCTTTCAGTATGTCTTGGTGTGTGTGTGTGTATGTGTGTGTGTTCATTTTCAGGAGGAAATATGTGTCTTAAAGGTGCACTTCCTGCTGTTCTTGCTTAAAAATAAAACATTACAAATAAAAATCATAATAATTAAATATTTACTAATTAATTAACTAGTTTATCATAAATTAAATAACAATAAATGACATCATAGAAATACATAAAGAAAGAAGAAATGTTTATCATTAAAAAAATTATTAACAAATAATTAATAATTAAACTTTTTTTTTTTACATTTTTAATAAATATAATTAAATAAATGAATTAAAAAAAACAGCCACTTTGTTGTTGCATGACTACTTGACCATCATTATTCATTCCTATTAAACACTTAATTCCAGAATTAACTTAACTGCTGGCGACAGTCTTTATGTGTACAGAGGATTCAGAAAACTCTTAAAACCATTCCCCTTAACCTTTATGAAAAGCTGTTGCGTCAATGGAAACCCTTTCTCTGCCAGTCTCCACCAGTTCAGAGCCAGAAGCAAAAAAACACAAACACACACACACTTTTTTGTTAAGCTCACAGTTTTTCCTGAACTTGCTCATAAAGAGCTGCCTGGTTATGGAAAGGTTTTTCCCCCACGTTTCATCCCAGCTAGATGGAGGACAGAGGCAGGAAGTGGCTCTCGAAGTTCACGACAAACACAGGGAGGAAGTGAGGGGTCAGAAAGAGAAAAGCCTGAGGCAGCAAGTCACCACGACTCACAAAAGCCTTTCAAAAGTTCAACTCTGCCCTTTGTGTGTATAAATGTTACTGTAAGGAAACATAACTCTGTTCCTTTATGAAATTGTTATCTTAATGTTTCAATTATCTCAATTATCAAGGTTTTCACAGCAGATAATATATTACATTCTATAGAATTTTCAAGATATTCTTGGCATATGCTTATAATAGTCAAGTATAATGCCAGTGAACAAATTGTACACTCAAAAAAATGATTTTTCACATTTGTTCACTTTACCTGAACAATTCATGTTGAATTAATGCCATTTTGGCTTTTTTTCAGTTCAACATGATTGTGTCATGTTAAACTGACTTAAAACTGTGACTCGTTGGTTTAACATAAAGTTTTCATTTTGAAAGAACATGTTTCAATCAAGTACCTCAAAATAAGTTTTACACTTCCCATCATGCTTTGCACAGGACTGGATATGGGGAGAGAAAATGTTGAAATAAAGTGTTATTTTATGCAGTTTTTAGTAAAATGTGATAATAAGGATACTTTTTCATGTCTAATGCTCTATTATATGGGCATTTTAAAAGAGTTTATATTGGTGTATTTTGTGCGAGTTACCGTTGTGGTGAAGTGTGGAGCTTGTGGTTGGGTTGAGGACCTGCCAAGTTAGCTAAAATTATAAAAATAGGGAAGTTGCGGCCCAATGGTTAGAGTCGAACTGGCAATCAAAAAGTTGTGAGTTCGAGTCCCGGGCCGGCAGGAATTGTGGGTGGGGGGAGTGCATGTACAGTTCTCTCTCCACCTTCAATACCACAACTTAGGTGCCCTTGAGCAAGGCATCGAACCTCCAACTGCTCCCCGGGCGCCGCAGCATAATGCTCCCCGGGCGCCGCGGCAGCATAAATGGCTGCCCACTGCTCCGAGTGTGTGTTCACAGTGTGTGTGTTCACTGCTCTGTGTGTGTGCACTTTGGATAGGTTAAATGCAGAGCACAAATTCTGAGTATGGGTCACCATACTTGGCTAAATGTCACGTCACTTTCACTTTTGTCACTTTCAATTACAACAATAAAGGTTTGAAAATGTAACATGTTTTGTCCATTTATTCAATAGAATTAAGAAAATGTAAGGTGCTTATATAAAGCAAGTAACAATAAGTTATTGAAAATGAGTAAAGTTTATGTATTATACAAGCTTAAATCACAGTTCATCAGTTTTCATAAAATGTATTTAATTCATTTACGTTAACTGAACATGAAAAGGTGAAGCTTAAACAAATATTAACTTTTGCGTTGGATTTATGTGATTACATTGGATGGAAAATTGACATCTAATTGAATTAAATAAGTTTTAACTTTTGGGGTTAAATATTTTTTTGAGTGTATGTTAAGGCCAGCATGAAATGTCAATTGCAATCAACTTTTCTTCCTTACTGTGAAACGGATCCTCAAGCAGTTAAAAAAAGAAGCAGAACTGGACTTGATTTGTCCATCATTAACTAGTTGTTGTTTACTAAATGCAAAGTGGTTGGGTCTGTTATGATTTATTCAAGGTTGTTCCAAACCCTTCCAGGCTTTTTTCTTCAAAAAGACGCCAAAAGCATTATAAAAGAATCATAAAGTGGCCCTTAATACTTGTGTGCTAAATTCCAAGTAATCTGAAGCCATATGATCACTTATAAAAACAGGCCAAAATTTAAGTCAGAATTCCCAGAAAACCTTCCCCTCCAGTGTGTTGTACACTCACTTCTTCTGGATGTGGAACTGGATCACAAATTATTCATGCATACATAGACCCATTTATGTAGATCGGGGGCACATTCTCTTAAAAAAAAATGTAATCCACTTCATCTTCAGAAGCTCATATGTCGGGAGTAAATACTGCTATGTTCATTATTACATCCAACAATAGGACACCTCAATCACGTAGGGGTCATTCTTGTCAACATTTCCTCCGGCGGTGGGACAATGGCGGACTGATGAGTCACTCAGGGCGGGTCTAAGGTAAGACACCAGTCCAGTCAGTGCTGAAATGCCACCGTCAATCAAACTATCATGGGAGGTGCCTGTTTTTGTGACATCACACAGACAGACATCTGAGATGGACTCGATTTGAGAAATGTGTAAAGATTTAAAGGGGGGGGTGAAATGCTATTTCATGCATACTGAGTTTTTTACACTGTTAAAGAGTTGGATTCCCATGTTAAACATTTGAAGGAGTGTTTTTGTTCCCAAAATACTACTTCCGGTTTGCCACAAGTTTCGGAAAGTTTTTTTCGAGTATGGCTCTGTGTGACGTTAGATGGAGCGGAATTTCCTTATATGGGTCCTGAGGGCACTTCTGCCGGAAGAGCACACGCTCCCGTATAGCGAGGCTGAGCAGCACAGACATTTCACTGATCAGATCGATTCACTGATCAGAGCGAGAGCGTCGCGAAAAGTCACAAAAGAAGTGTGTTTTTGGTTGCCAGGGCAAGACAACCCTGCACAGCTTACCAAAAAAAAAACGGCATTAAGGGACCAGTGGATGGAGTTTGTTTTTACAGAGCATCAACGGAGTTGTGCAAGTGTTTTTGTTTGTTCCCTGCATTTCGAAGATGCTTGTTCACAAGGCCCAGTTTGACGACGGATTTGCTTATCGTTTATTTCTTAAGGATGATGCAATCCCAAGGAAAAAGGGTCACGATCGTGTGTTGGAACCGCAGGCTGTGAGTAAAACTCCTTCAAATATCTCTGCCTCCTTGTTAGTCCGTCCCCTCCCATGCCAGAGACCGGGGTTCGAGCCCCGCTCGGAGCGAGTCATTACTGCTGCTGCTTTCGTTCAGTTTCAGCCTCTGGATCTGATTCTGGATCATAAATAAACGGCTGAATCTGACTGTAAGCCATGGTTTGTTTTGGATGATGGGTTTTCCCTCACGGTAATGTCACAGCTTCCAAACGCTCTCAACGCAAAAGCCTATTCACGCTTGTGATTCTTTAGCCCCGCCCACACGTCACGCCTCCAGCCGGTCGTGTTTTTCTGGGAAAAATCAGTACAGACTATCTTTCTCTTATGAATATAATAAAACCAAAGACTTTTTGGATTTATGAAGGATGCAGTACTACTCTATATGTACTCAAGATTAACAGGATATTGAGTGAAAACGAGCATTTCACCCCCCTTTAAGCACTGGTTGAATTTTTATCATTTTAGGGTGGTTGTGTACACACACAGCCATTTCAGTTCAAATAACTTGTAAAAGTGCATGTAGCATCATATGACCCCTTTAAGAAACAAATAAAGTTTGTTTCCACATTCCACATTATGAGTCCCTTATATGTAACATAACATGAATGTTTGACATTTTTGGTCCTTAACAGTTTACAGCAAGAATAACAGTGCACAGAGTCACATGTGAACGTCACACACTCGCAGCACTCCTCAGGCTTCAGTGATGTAACAGAAACGAATGCTCTCTGTTGTGGTATGTGCAGTATGCCACAGATGTTAGGCTGGAGGGAAAGACAGGACATGGACAATTTTGCTGTGAGGGCCTACTGGCAATCAAAACAGCTGTTTGTGGTCTTGTTTATTTTTCATTTCCGAGAAAAGTATTTGGATGAATAGACATCCACCAGACTCTATTTTCAATCTAACGATGCCTTGCAATGGTATGGCTAGATTTCCTGTGTTTGTTTCTCATGCTGATCAGCAGTTTAACTCTACTGTGAAGAGCAGTGTCTGATGGGCACACTTAAATGCATGTAATATTATTAGACACTAAATGGTGTGTTATTTGCAATTAAATGAATATATATATATATATCATTACATTTGATTAAGTGTAATCGGTTAAACTAAAGATTGTTTTTATGACCCACTTACAGTAAGTACTTTATGTATAATTTTATAATTGTCTTAGAAATACACTTACTGCCAAATACTGACAAGCATTAATAGCAACTAAATTATACTTTATTGTTATTTCTGAAACTTGCATGTCAAATTTAAATGGACTTTTAATGTAATGTTGAATGACAAAACAGTAATTAAATGTACTATTTATAAGCAAAATGAAAGAATATTAAATCATGTACTTTAAATTAAAACCTTTGATCTGAAATTAAACTGCAGACTTAAAGTGTGCTTAAGTGTGTTTAGAAACAGTCATGCAAATATATTTTTTTAAAGTACACAAAAATGTAACTTAAAATGTTCTGCAAGTACAGTTTTTTAAAACATTCAATACGATTAAGCACACCTGATGGTGTTAATGATGGTATTAAGTCCAATAGGAGTTTTTGTTAATGTCACTAACAGAACAGACTCAAATTTAGCATCTGCAATAGAGATCAGAGTAAATCCACACTTTATAACCATATTTGAGTTCATGAACACCAGCAACTCTGATGAGAAAAGCAGACTTTTTACAGACACACACACAATTCTGCCAGCAGTCGTCTTCATCTTGGCCCAGTTGTGTTGCACTCCACAGGCGTTTCTGTTGTGGGCCGGGCCGCTCTAGCAATAAAAGCCACACTGCTTAGGCCATGCAAGTTTGATAGTCTGTGTTTATGTTTATTCCAGCATCCTCCATGAGGAGCTGTTCTGGAAAATTCAACCTTATTACTGTGAGCTGGAGTGGGGAATCTGTTTTGAGCATTCATTACGGACTGTCGGGATGGACTTAAAGCCATAAGCCAGATTGTGGCCTTTCATGAGTCTATGTAGGGAAATAGGCTAATGGTTTCAGCAGACATGACAACAATTGCCAACATGTAGACTTTTTGTGAAATTCACTGGTTGTTACATCTGTATACTCCTTCTCATGAGACACATATGAACTTAAAATACCTTAGAAAATTGCAGAACTTATACAAATTTAGTTCATGTCTCCTAAGAGAACAACAAGTTAATTCTTTCTTTTTTTTCATTATTAAACAAATTGATGATCAACAAAATCCCTCCACTAAACACTCATGATGCTAAATATGTTCAGTGCATTTTTAAATACTGTCAGGGGAAAACAGGCATGATGACACACTTTTACTCCAGCCCATATTTCTCTAAGTAGGTCTGTTTTCAATTTGAATGCATGCTTATGGTGGCTTATGTGGTAAGCAAGAGCAAGGTGTCACAATATGTGGGGTAAGTTGTCACAGTGAAAACTGCCATTAAATACGTGTTTCAGCAAAATGTTAAGACTAACACAGTTATGAAAGACAAAACAATTCATGAAAATGTACATTAAACCAGGGGGTTTCAATCTCTTAAATGTCACGGCACCCCAAATTTGATCATCCTCATGCAAAGGACCCCATCCTAAAATCTAAAAGGCATCTACAAAGTTTGTATAGAAACTCAATTTTATACTGTGAAATATTAATATTATAAATGTCTAAAATATTAATTTGACAATTTTAGCCTTCCCTAAAGTTCCATTATTCCATTATTATTATTTTGTTAAAAACAACAATAATAATAAATAAAATAAAAAACTCATTATAGTGCTGTTATTGTACTGTATTTATTTGCTCATTTGCTTATTTAAACCTAATTTATTTTTATTTTGTTTTCATCTGTTTGCTCATTCATTTTGCTCATTTAATTTATTACTTATTTTGAATTCATGTATACTTATTATTATTACTATTATTTCCACTCTCATTTCCTCGTTTTTTAATATAATTTCCACGCACCCACCTTGGGGCCCCCTGTGATCCCCGGACCCCAGTTTGATAAAGCCTATATTAAACCACTGAGATACAGTGTAGCCCATGTGACAACTTCCCCCAGCACTCAAAATCCAAATTTTTCAAACCGTTAAGCGCCACCTACCAGATCCAAAGGCTTTGGCGATGAGCCACGTCAAGCTGCAGGATATCTTGGCCCTGGTGAAATCATAGTGATCAACAGATTTGATCGAGGGCACGATGAACGTCCTCTTGCTCTCCTTGATCTCTGCGGCATCACCCATCTTGACATCTAATCAACTCAGTTTTATTCTAAAAGCACTTCCAACACCACAAAGTGGAACCAAAGTGCTGTGCATAAAAATAAGATATAAATAGGCATAAAACTAACACAGAGAACGCGTCGCTGCATCACGTCCCGCGTTGCTATGAGATAAGAGCGGTGATGTGAAAAATAACGGATCGGCGCGAGCTCTCGTGTAGTCCAATAATTCTGCTCTCATATATTGATTAGCAAGGCCTATATAGAGGACAAACAATCCCAACTGCATCTCCGAGCGTCGGATTCAATATCCAACAAGAAAATCCAGGCGGCTGCTGTAGCTCTCATCCGTTTCACCGGCATTATATCCTCAAGTTGCTGTAGATGACATAAATCAATATTTCTTATGTGACACGAGCGCCATGATGAGGGATGTCAAGTTCAGTGGCGAGGAGAGGCGATCTACGAGTTCACTGTTTTGTGTCATTATTTCTCGTCTTTAACTTTTGTAACTGTCCTTCCTAAAATCTCCCTCTCCCTGCGGTCCGCCTGCCGCACTGGCCTGGAAAAAAAGAGCGAGATGAGTGCGCATGCGCGAAACGCCCAGACGCAGACGAGCACTGCTGAGGCAGATTCACAGAGACGTCAAATAAAACGAAATTTTACACACCTCATCTGTTTTACTCATCTACACTACATTATATGTTACACATCTGCCCTTTCAGTTCTCTTAATATGCTAACTTGTTTGTAGGCTACGCTGTGTAATACACACATACATACATAAAATACTACTATTATTAAATAAAATATACTATTATTACTGTATGTAATAATACATACAGTATTATTACAATTTCATATGATTATTTTTTTTAAATAAATAACTAATTTCCTTCCTTTACCCTGAGATCAGATCACAACTTAGATATTAAAATGTATTGTAAACATACAGATGAAAAATGTGAATGTGTGTATATATAGATATAAAATCATACAATTATATACACACTATAATTACATAAAAATATATGTAATTGTGGTGTGTATATAATGATATTCTTTATAATTATATAATTATATATTAATATTTATATTTTAATTTAAAATATAATGTAAAATATTAATATATATTTTAATAAAATTTATTATAATGAGTAAACGTAGAAGGGTTTAATTTATTTCGCCACTATCAACAGATATTGGTGAAAATGTAAAAAAAAAAAAAGAAGAAGAAGAAAAAAGAAAAAAGAAAAAAAGAAGTATTCATTTAAAAATATTAATTATTTGTTTCATCTTATGGTATTAACACTGAGCAACAGGAAACGAAGAAAGGATATTGCTCCAAAAAAATACAAATAAATGCATATATCTCTATATGTCAATCAAATTAATCTGTTAATAAAATATTTTTTCCCTATATGATGGCATGTTCAATCAATAGAATAAATACAGGATATTCACATCCTTTGAGACGTGAGGTGAGATGGGGTTGTAACTCTGTAGGATCTTTACTGTGAGGTGTGGAGGCAGATGTGAGTCCTCAGGTTGTGTTACTCAGAAGCAGTTACTCAGATTTGTCAGACAGGAAGGGGTGTGACCACTGCTGTGGCCAAGGCCTCTGACTATCAGCTCTGGAGAATAGCTGTAATTACTGCCCTCTACCCACACACACAACCCTTTCACACATACACACTCACATAACCCTTTCATGTGAGAGAGAGCGAGGCTTCTAGTTCTCAAGCACAAATGGAAGTCATTTACTGAACTCCAATAAATATGTGTGTGTGTGTGTGTGTGTGAGAGAGAGAGAGAGAGAGAGAGAGAGAGAGAGAGAGTGAGTTTGTTCAACCAGATGTGACTGAAATCTCTCCTGCTAATTTTAGCAGCTAATTATAAACTCACTGCTAAAGCTTCTGACCCTGTTTGAATTACATCACACTGTGAAGTCATTCTGTGTTTTAAATCATATGTTAAGTTAAACAATCATTAAATCATCAACTTAAAACCTGTTAAATGTCACCGTCCCGTATACGGGACGCCTAAATTTACTTCAATATATTACAATTATATCCTAATCTAATCATGACAAACTATATATCGTTGGAAAGGTCTAAGACTCCTAAATAGATATTTGACCATGTTTTGTTGTTAAAAATTATGAAGGAACAGTAAAAGATTAATTTATAAAAAGAGTGCACCTCAAAACATATTCATCATAACAGGAGTTCTGACCTTTGTCACAAAAAATCTACTCCGCTTCCTTTTTCCCTATCACATGTTTTAGTAATCAACATAAATTATATATCATTTGAAAGCTTATATACTCCAAATTCATCTTATGAAAACCATTTTGAAATCAGACACTGCGTTACCATGGAAATCATACTTTAAAATCTTTTAGCGTGGTCCTCCCCCTTAGTGGGAGGGGTCATATTCCAAATATATTACGGTCTTTTAGAATCAAAACTTTTCATAATCTTGACAAAATACATATCGTTGGAAAGGTCTGAGTCTCAAGATTCCATATTTGGTGGTTATTTTGTCATAGACATAATATTGAGAGAGAAATTGATACATTTGTGACAAACAAATGCATCCAAAAAATTCAATGGCCCCCGGTGGCTTTTGGTGGTATAACACCTAAACAAAATTGCACATGAACCTACATTTTTTTTTATATCAACTTCAAATTTGGAACACAACTTATTTAGACATATGGCTTTAATTTTATAGCAATTTTGGATTAAAACATATTTTATAAAATATTTATTTTATATAAAATATAATAAAAATAAAATAATAAATGTATTTACAGTAAATTTAAACTTCTATAACTTTTTTATGCTTTCATTTTTTTTTAAATGATTTCACTTCTGCAATAATCTGCAGATTGTCTTCTTTAAAAAGAGACCAACCTTTGGTCTGTATTCAAAAGCGTTTATGAATTATAACAATTTAAGTGTGAATAGTGTACTTTCACGTGTATGCTAAAAAATGGGGGTGACAGTTAAAAGGTTAAAAGAAAAAGAAAAATTTAAATGATACTTAATATATTCAATCTCCCTATGTCCACCTGTTTGTGCTTTTACATTAAATGTCCATTTAATTATTTCACTGCAGAATTAAATGGCAACTGTACACACAGAGTAATGTCCCTGTAGCAGACACTGCACAGCATTATTGGGGATGATTGGGAGACTTTAGGCCTCCTACATTCTTACAGCCTGTAAAACTTCAAAACTTGAAGACACCATTATGTAACATTTAGGGGTAAACAAAAACTGTAGATTCCCCTTTAGATTTTGTACCTGAAATTTAATGTAAGTAAAGCTCGAATTACAGCTTTATATCTTTTAGAGTACGTTGTGGATGTGTGTGTATGTGTGGGCATGTTTTTGTGACATATCAAGACACATCTCTGTATAATGACATGGGTATGACACAGGTATTACAAGGAGAGGGTGACTTATGAGGACATAAGCCATGTCCCCATTTTTCAAAACGCTTATAAATCATACAGAATGAGGTTTTTTGAGAAAGTAAAAATGCACAAAGTTTCCTGTGAGGGTTAGGGTTAGGGGTAGGGTTGGTGAATGGCAATAGAATATACAGTGTCTACATTATAAAAACCATTACGCCTATGGGATGTCCCCACTTTTCACAAAAACAAACGTGTGTGTGTGTGTGTGTGTGTGTGTATATATATATATATATATATATATATATATATATATATATATATATATATATATATATGTCATGATCCTGCCCTCGTGTCCTTGATTTTTACTAGTCTTGAGGCAGGATCATGACAGACCCTTGTTTTGTGTACAAGCGCATGGCCTTGTCTTTGGGCCATGTGCTTGTGTTGTCTCGTTCCCTAGCCCCGCCCCCCTTGTTATCCTAGTCGTGTCGTGATTGCCCTATCTGTGTCACCTGTCGTGTCTTTATTGTTCCCCCTATTTAGATCTCCTAGTGTGCTCTGTCTTGCGTCGGTTCATTGTGTTACGTACGTGTTTCTCAGATGTGTTCCACACTTGTGACTGTGATTGTATCCTGTATACCGTGAGTGTTTGTTTATAGTTAGTGTTTAGTGTCTTTATCTGGTCAGCCCTGTCTTGTTTTGGTTATTTAGTCCTTACCCTAGCCCTTGTTTTCCCCCTCGTGGGTTTTTGTTTTCCCTTTTTGTATTTAATAAACCCTTTTGTGTTGAATCCTGTCTGCACTTGAGTTCCTCCCTTGCAAACCCTGACAGAATGAACCGACCAAAAGGGAACTCAGCAGACAGGAGGCAATACTGGATGTTGTCAGCCAGCAAGCGAGATTGTTTTGAGGGCTCTCGCCTTGTGGTGTTCCGGGGGACCAGGGGAGGTCGTTCTGGAGCGAGCGGGCGAGAGGAGGAGCCCCAGAGGTCCCCACCTACCCAGCTGCCAACGGTTCCAGAGGGTCGTATCCTGGCCGTGGCCACTCTGGGGGATCAGGCACATCCCTCACCGAGTCCTGAGGTGCCTCCCACACCCGTCGGTCTCCCCGGGAAGCGAGGGAGACGGTTATCGTGGGAGTCTGCCTCGGAATCGTCGGAGTCAGCCCTGCCAGAGACCGAACTCCCCCAACCCGCCTCTGACCCAGCTGTGGTCTCTGCACCGCGCCCAAGGAGGAAGAGGAGGAAGAGGGGGCCTGCCGGTCCTGTGACCCCGTTTCCTCCTGTGCCAGCAGCGGAGAGCGCTGGCGTGCCCGTGCCAGCAGCGGAGAGCACTGGCGTGCCCGTACCAGCAGCGGTGGGCGTGCCCGTGCCAGCAGCGGTGAGCGCTGGCGTGCCCGAGCCAGCAGCAGTGAGCGTGCCCGAGCCAGCAGCAGTGAGCGTGCCCGAGCCAGCAGCAGTGAGCGTGTCCGAGTCAGCAGCGGTGAGCGCTAGCGTGCCCGAGCTGGGAAAGAAAGCTGTATGCAAGTCGGCAGTCGTGAGAGCGGAGGAGAGAGCCGCGGCCGACTCTGCAGCAAAGACTCTTGTACAGTCGGTTTCATCTCATAAGGAGATGCCAATTGTCCTAGCTGCTAAAGCATTTTCTGATTATTTGTCCCGTCTTGTCCAAATTTTAGAAATCCCCGTCAGTCCTGTCTTGTCCCCTGACCCTGTCCCCAGAAGTCCCAAATGTCCAGCCGTTGTCTCCCCGTGTCCTGTTGATGTGGCCCCGTGTCCTGTTGATGTTGTCCCCCCGTGTCCAGTAGATGTTGTCCCCCCGTGTCCAGTAGATGTTGTCCCCCCGTGTCCAGCCAATGTGGCCCCGTGTCCTGTGGTCCCCCGTGTCCAGTAGATGTCGTCTCCCCGCGTCCCGTAAGTGTTGTCCCGCGTCCCTTGTCTGGTCCTGTCATGTCCCCTGTCAGTTGTCCCGAGACCCCTCCCCGTCCCTCACCACCCAGACCTGCCCGTACCCCCCGTCGTCAGCCTTCGTCCTGTCCTCCTAGGATTCCTACCCCTCCCACCCTCCCTGGTCTGTCCCCCATGAACTTTGTGGTCCCGCCCCCTCCCCTTCCCTGTTTGTTTTTTTTGATTTGTCACCCCAACCCTGCCGTTGTGTACTCATGTTTGCCTTTGCTGTTATTTGTCATGTCCTGTTGGTTTTTGTCTGTGTCCCAGTCTGTCATGTCAGTCATGTCCCGTGTTTGATGTTCCCTTGAGGAGCGTCTGGAAGCCGCTCCTTAAGGGAGGGGTTCTGTCATGATCCTGCCCTCGTGTCCTTGATTTTTACTAGTCTTGAGGCAGGATCATGACAGACCCTTGTTTTGTGTACAAGCGCATGGCCTTGTCTTTGGGCCATGTGCTTGTGTTGTCTCGTTCCCTAGCCCCGCCCCCCTTGTTATCCTAGTCGTGTCGTGATTGCCCTATCTGTGTCACCTGTCGTGTCTTTATTGTTCCCCCTATTTAGATCTCCTAGTGTGCTCTGTCTTGCGTCGGTTCATTGTGTTACGTACGTGTTTCTCAGATGTGTTCCACACTTGTGACTGTGATTGTATCCTGTATACCGTGAGTGTTTGTTTATAGTTAGTGTTTAGTGTCTTTATCTGGTCAGCCCTGTCTTGTTTTGGTTATTTAGTCCTTACCCTAGCCCTTGTTTTCCCCCTCGTGGGTTTTTGTTTTCCCTTTTTGTATTTAATAAACCCTTTTGTGTTGAATCCTGTCTGCACTTGAGTTCCTCCCTTGCAAACCCTGACATATATATATATACTGTGTATTAATATACTGTGTAATTAATAAAAAAAAAAAAATTCAGAATGAAACCTGATGAAATAACAAATTTCTTGAACTTTGAATATCTAAAATTAATTAGGCTAATAAATAGAAGAATAAATAAGTCCTTAAAGTAGCTAAACACAAGCAAAGACAAAACAAGATAAATGATAAATATATAAATTACATAAAGAATAAAATGCATGGCAATAAACACATGCGTAGTAAATAAATAAATAAATCCTTTAGATTTAAAATCGGTTTTCTATTGCTTTACATGATAGCTTATAGTTAAGCTGCGTTGTTGTATTTGTACCACAAGATGGCAGCATTCGTTCTTCATTTATTTTCTTTTTCTTTACTTTCATTATTCTTTTTAGACTACAACATCTGACACCGTGGAGAGAGAGAGAGAGGGCGAGAGAGAGAACGAGAGATTACAATTTGAAAATATAAACTTTGTTCCAATTTAAATTGATTATCTAATTATAGTTATGCGATTTATCTGAATAATATAAAATAATCCCGCCATCTGATATTATATAAATTATAGGAAAAAAAAGTTAACTAAGAATCATGAAGACTCGTTTGTATTAATTTATTTCTGGATAACATATCACTATCCAGTCTATTCTTTTTTTGCCTTATTGTAGGCTATATAAACGATTGTGGAGAACATGAGTAAAAAATAAAAAAATAAAAAGCAATTCTAACACTAGCTCGCTCTATTCTTTTTCTATTTTATCTGTTTTCTTTTTATTTATTATATTATTTAAAAGCCCTTGCTACGTGTAATGTATTTCAGCTAACTGAGACTTGTTATAGCACTTATATATCATTGCTCTTTTGTTGTTTTTGATTGCTTCCACTGTCCTCATCTGTAAGTCGCTTTGGATAAAAGCGTCTGCTAAATGAATAAATGTAAATGTAAAAAGAGCCAGTACCTCCTAAACATTCAGGAATGTGTTATGATTGCGAACATCAGAACTTTTGATTATTCACTTGACATTCAATTCAAAGTGTGTGCCATTTTCATGCTAAACACTACCAGCCTCACCCAACCCCCCAAAACCACACACACACACACACACACACACACACACACACACACACACACACACACACACACACATAATGTGCTGCATATTTAATATACAAAGATGCCTTCACACAAACATAACACGGGCTGTGTGTTTTCCACTGCATCTCTTCACTGACCCCCACCCAACGGGCCCTACACCCTCCCATACACAGATGAGCCCCATCCTCATGAAGCAGCACACAAAAGGACAGTTCAGGCCGTTGATGGTGTCTGCATGTCCATGTATGCAGTGCAGTGTGTGCTCTTTGCTCTGATATGTCAAACTGCTTCCAGATACGAGCCAGTTGACGTCAGTGTTATCGCAGATACTACATATGTAGCTGTGTATTTCTATAAACCCTGTTAACATTCACAACAGAGAGCCGATACATTTGTGGCATTTGAGAGAGGCTTTTATTGAAGTGCACAAGTCATAATCTTCTTTTTCACTTGTTTTGTGGAATACAGTACATTTACATTTTGATATACACAAACACTTTTTTTTTTTTTACAAAATCATATTTTACCATAAAACCATTCAAGTATGAAATAAGAAATTGCATTGTGATTATTTCTCAGTTTTTATTAATACTAAAACAAAGATACATTGCCATTCAGAAGTTTGTGGTTGGTAAGATTTTTGTTTATGTTTTTGTATTTATCAAAAATACAGTAAAAACAGTAATCTTATGAAATGTTATTATAATTTAAAATAACTATTTTCATATATATTAATATTTTTTAAATTACATTTATTCCTGTTATGGCAAAGCAAAATATCTCTCATTATTTGATGATGGTAAAAACAGATGTACCGATAAATATTGGTGTTGGAATTTTTGTTCAATTTTTTTCAAGATTCATTGATGAACAGAACATTTAAAGGAACAACATCTGTATTTTTAATTTTTTTTTCATTTTTACTGTCACCTTTTCAATTTAATCCTTGCTGAGTAAAAGTATTTTATAATTTAAGCGTATTACAGTAATGAGAGTTTAGAGAGAAAGATGGTCAGTTGTCAAGAAAAATAAAGTCAATGAATAGATAGATAGATAGATAGATAGATAGATAGACAGATAGATAGATAGATAGATAGATAGATAGATAGATAGATAGATAGATAGATAGATAGATAGATAGAATGGTAGACAAACTAACCCCAGATTGCAGTTATGTGCAGAAAGTACGGGGAGGAGACGGAGAGAGAATGGCAGACGGGATCACTCTTGTGCTTGGGTCACTGTGGGGTATTTTTAACACACAGAGCTCAAGGCTGTAGTTAGAGGGTGGGGTCACGCTGGCCTGTGCTTCCCCCACTGCCAGCGCAAACCTGTATTTATCTGAATAAAATCCAGAGGGGAGTCTGGACCATATGCCCTGCGTTTATCTTCTCTTTAACATTGTGACTGTGCAGCAGTGACACAGAAACCGCACTGGATCTGGCTTGTTTTGTGAATTTGTTGTGAAACAATGGGAGATTCCACCATACTTCAACATCTTCTCTGAACCCCACCATCTTGAAGTTGTAACTTAAAATGTCCAGGACCCCGATTCAGCTTTTCTATTACAATATACTTTCAACTGAAGTAATCAAATGGACTTTTATGTTTCCAGCTCATTTTCACTCTTCCTGGCATGCACTGAGGTATGAATAATATGGTTAAAATTAAGATAAGCACTTTGCTCCCCATTACTTGCATGTTTCTCAGAGAAAACATGATATGATGTACAGTATGCAGAATAATCTAAAACCGACTAAATAAACAGAAAATGTTTGAATATAATTCTTTTTAAGATGACAACTCAAAATGAAAATTCTGTCTTCATTTCATATTGTTCCAGGGTTCTAAGCATTTCTTTCTTCTGCTGGACACAAAAGATGATATTTGAAGAATGTTGGGAACTAAACACCTTTGGAGCCAGTTGACTGTCAGTTTCCTTTCTTTTATGTTCCACCGAAGAAAAAAAAAGACCATTTTGGAACAACATGAGAGTAAATGACTACCGCAATTTTCATTTTTGGGTGGACTGTCCCTTTAAAAATCTTGTAATGACAACTCCTAAGAATGTAATGGGTATAATGATAGCAGATTTAAATTTACAGTATTCAACAACAATAACAACAAAGCAATGCAAAGTGTTGTAATTTTTGGACCCACTTTATATTATGTGGCCTTAACTACTATGTACTTACATTTTAATTAATAATTTAGTACAATGTAATTATTGTGTACATACATGTTTTTACATTGTACTTATATTTAAAAAAGAAACGACATGTAATTACATCTGTATTTAATTTCTGCAATTACATTTATAATTACACTGTTGACCCATACTTTACACCTTAACCCACCCTTAAACTTACCCATACCTCCAACCCTCTCCCTGACCTTACCCCTATCCCACCTCAATAGCAGCAAAAGTGTTTTACAATACAACATGAACACAGTAAGTACATTGTACTTATTTTATTTAGGTAAGTACATAGTAGTTAAGGCCACCTAATATAAAGTGGGACCCAATTTTTTAAACACTTCCTTTATTTTTGGTAAGGACTGTTTGTTTAACACAATTCTTAGCCATTTAAAAATAAACGAGTTAAAGAAAGACAAATTAGATTATGAAGAGAGATGCAGAATGAAAGAGAAGGAGAAATAATGACACACATTGCAAGAGAAAGAGAGAGCATCCCTTGGGAGTTCTGTCGAGTCTTTTTCTGCATGCATGAACAGTAAATGTATTTTCACTTGCTAATTAAAAGTTCTGTTGTGTTTATTTTCATTTGTGCTGCTCCAGTTCTGCTTGCACATTTTCATGCGGCCTACATTTTCCCTGAATATCTCTATGCTCTTTTCATAAACTCTGTGAAATGACAGCTACTGTATAGTCTAACACAAGAACAGACTATTTTCTGAAACAAACAATGTTGGCGACAGGTCCTCAAAATTCCATTGTTCTTCTAAAATAAAGCAGTTTGATATACTTTTAAACAATTCCATCCCTAATTAAAAAAAAAAAAAGCAAAAGTGATTAATTTATTTAGTCATATCAAACCCCTTTGGATCAACTGAAATCCAAATTTCTCTCATTTACTGTAGAAGTCAGTCTATTGGCATTGTGCTTTAATTTGTTAACTGATATTTACTACAATGACTAAACAACCAGTAGTGCGTCATTCCTAAATATCTGAAAAACTAATCACAAATTTGTGGAGTGTGAATCAAGTCAAAACACTGAGAAATCTGTGACACACAAGGATGAATACATTACCACATGACGATTCACATTTACTCAGCTACAACAAATGTGTGGTATTGAGCAACTTGGCCGACTTATTCACTGTGAAGTAATAAAGAGGAAGTAGATACAATTATTCCTAAAGACAATAACACAAGATAATTTTCCCAGCTGGTATTTAAGGATAAGAGTAAGAGGCAAAGCCCACCGAATATGGAGCTGTTCTGGACTATTTAAAAACAAGCAGCCTTGACCTTAAAGGAATAGTTCACCTAATAATGAAAATTAGCTGTACTCACACACAGGCCATTCAAGAAGTAGTGTTTCTTCATTGAAACAGAACTAGAGAAATTTAGCATTGCATAATTCGCTCACCAGTGGGTCCTCTGCAGCGAATGGGTGCCATCAGAATGAAAGTCCAAACAGCTGCTAAATAAATCACAATAATCCAGAAGTAATCTGAATTACTAGCGAACATCTCTGTGTTTGTAAGAAACTTGTTTTAACTTTAAACTGTAATAACGCTTGCTCCAGTTAATTCAAACGCACATATTTGTCCTTTCACATAAAAATCTATCAACATTTGCTTGTAAATAGTGCTTGATCTGTGCAGATTTCTCTATTGATTTAGAGTTTTACTGGAGAAAGAAATATTAGGCTTAATTTTAGTATTTCAGCTTGAAGAAAAAAAAAAACATTTTGACAGTTTAGTTTTTTACAAACAGCTTTTCACTTCACAAGATGGACCGGTAAGCTGTGAATTGCTTGTGGATTATTGTGATGATTTTATCAGTAGTTTGGACATCCATTCTGACGGCACCCATTCACTGTGGAGGATCCTACATTTCTGCAAATCTGTCCAGATGAAGAAACAAAATCATCTATATCTTGGATGGTCTGAGGTAGAGTACATTTCATAAAAATTTTATTTAGGGTGAACTATTCCTTTGAGACCACTAACTAAATGGACCATTCAGACAACCGACAACCAAAGAGAGCAACCAAAAAAAGGTGTATGGATTAAAAAAAAAAGATTAAAAAACACACACATGATGTGGCCCCTGTACGCATTGTAAATCATCAGTGGAAGTGTTTTCATGTTACATATGTTTCCCATTTAAACTGCATACAGGAAGTGGGTATGGCCTCAGTTTTTTTGTAATTGTTTAGGACGTGTTTAAGAAACATTCATTATCATTCCTAACGACTGAATCTACTGTGCATTTAAGTGCCACTTGAGTTTAATGAAACTGTTTACTTACACATAAACAGTCATTGATTTTGTTGTTAGATGGGGTGAGTCAGGACACAGGGTTTGGTCTCATGCCTGCAAGGCAGAAAGCTTGTTAAAGAAGAAGGATGAGCAGCTTTTGCAAATTCTCAGCGTCGCTCTGGAACTGCATCATATTGCGACAAAATCTAAGAAAGCCACAATGATCATACAATGAGCCACAACCATCATGACTAACTGAACTGCTGTATCTGACATCTAATATCAGCTCTTTCCATCACCCTGGACACCGACTAGAGGTTTGTCCAACATCAGTTCTGTCCCATTTTCCCTTCACTCATATATTTTTCTCAAACTAAATAATAATCTATGAAACGTGCAGTTTTTTTATAACTCCTGAGTGAAGAGGCAGAGGAAAATCGTTCTGCTCAAAGGTTGCTCCATTTCATGGAGTTCTCAGTTATGATTAAGTGAAATTTGAACTTTATCTTCATAGAAGAGAGAAATAATTGAAGCCAGTGTATACTTATAAGCTTATCAGTTCACCAATGAGTAATGTAGTGTAAGAGTATAGACTAGAGCTATAACATGAATGGGACAGCCACAGGAGTCATCATATTTAAGATTATATAAAGAAAACAAAATGGGAAAATTGAGTTATAAGCAAGTTTTACATTATCATTCAAATGTTTGGGGTCTGTATGATTTTTAAATGTTAATGACAAAAAATAAAAATAAAAAAAATAAGCAAAGTTCACCAAATCCTTACTCTGAATGCACATTATTGAACACATCAAAGTCAATACACTATATTACTGATCTACAAAAAATATTTCACAGAAACATTTTAATACTTTTCTCCCTTTGTTTTAACTTTGACCTTGAAAGTATTTGCAATTATAAAAGCTCCATTTATTTAAGAAAAATTTAATAATAATAATTGTGAATAAAAATACAATACTGTGAAATATAAAAAACTGAATGTATTTTAAAATGTTTAACATTTATTATTGTAATGCAAATCTGAATTTTCAGCATTACTCCAATCTTAGGTGTCACATGATCCTTCAGAAATCATTCTAATATGCTGATTTATTGCCCAAGAAAAATTTCTTATTATTATCATTGTTGAAAACAATGAAAAATATTGTCATGCTGCTTAATATTTTTGTGAAAACTGACACATTTATTTTTCTTTTTTTAAGGATTTTTTTTTTTTTTTTTTTTACAAAAAAGACGCAACACAGTAATTGAACAGAGTTCTTAACAACATCTCAGTTACTGCTGCACATAATTATAGTCAAATTATATATTTCTCTAGCTTCATTTATGCATGAGATCATTAACAACACTCCTATGCTGTTTATGTGATTGTTTTGTTTATTCTTCATGCCGGCTTCAGGTGTTGTGACTTTAGTTTGTCCGCTATGAAATTACTTGTGTAAAACGCTGAAGCCAATCTCAATGCAAAGCCACCATCAGCAGCAAACACCAACACATACAGTACTCTCACTTATACCCCAATGAATAGAGTTAACTCGAGTATTCAGTAAATACCACAGCAAATCCTCATCCTCCTGTTTGCGTATGTGCATTTTCACCACTGATAAAGCCTCTCATCCTCAGCATTTTTCTTCATATGTTTTTGCCTTGGAATAGTCAGATATGTAGGAGAGCTGAGCCAGAATCTGTTTACATGACTGAGATTGTGCCAGGAAAGGGGAAAAATCTGATTTGAGATCAGCACTTTAACTGCGAGATGCTTTGTGAGGTGCAGAGATGTGGAAAAATTAATAATGCGTTCATCAAAACAGAATGAAGTGTTGCTTGCATCAGCAGGGCGAGAGACACTTGTGTGTGCATACATTAAAGAAAGTGGACATAGATGCATACGTGCACACAAACGCACATGCAGTATACTTACATACAAAGATGCATATGTTGCTCCAGGATGGTCTTCAGGCCTGCTGGCTGTTTTGAGCCGCTTATATAAGTGCAAACTGTCCGCTGTGATTAGGGTCAGTCCACACAGGCACAGCTCACGCACACAAGCATGTCACTTCCTGTTTGCCCACCTCTCAGTCTCTCCCATGGGCTTCACAGTTCCAGGAGTAAACAAAACACACAAACGCAGCATTACTGCAGAGGTTGTCTCATTACCAGACAAATGATATTGATTTTCCAGCATCTGAGCATCTGATAAACTACGTGTTCAATAATCAGTTAAGTTCAGGTTATATCAGACTTTAGTGTCAGGTTGAATTAATAACCTAGAAAAATGTGAATTCACATTCAAGTTTTGAAATAAGTTGGGTCAGTATTTATTACCAACTTTATTACCAGATATATATATATATATATATATATATTTTTTTTTTTATTTTTTTTTTTTTTTCAGGAATTAGGCAAGGGCTGTAACAAGTGACACATTTTCATAAACGATTAATTTTCCAGCATGGCATCAGTAGCATCTTTTGGTGCCTTCAGCTAATCAGTAGGCAGAGATCACAGATTAACTAGGCTAACTTTTCCCCATAAAAGTCAATAAATTAAATAACCATATTAAAGATCTCCAAAAAATCTTTAACATAAAGAATAAATAGTTAAATTAACTTACCTTAACTTAACTTGAATACTTGCTCCCATTGTGTGAACTTTGACCTTGGAAGTACTTTAATTCCTATTATTTTCAAAAATTGGTAATTTCAATCACGTGATATAAAAACTTGCAATAACAATTTAAATGCATGTGTGTTTGTGTGTGTGTGTGTGTGTGTGTGATATATCTATTAAACTTAAGACAACTTAATGCAAAATAATATATAAAATACCATTTCATATTATATTAGGCTATTTAATTAATCTTAATTGATAATGAATTTTGTAGTGGGTTTCTTGAATATGTATATTGTTTTTATGATTGTAAAGTCAAAACATTTCTGTTTCCATTGTCCCTGTCAGAAACAATGTTAATGCTACAGTAGTGCTGTCCAAAAGACATGTGTGGCAAACATTACTTTGCTACCAAAGTACACTTTTTTTTATATAAAATGACCAAAAACACAAATTATGTACTGCACTACCACAGAAGTCAGAAAGAAAGGTTTCTGGCATCGCTGCACTGGCCACCTGGCATTTAGGATTGGATTTAAATTGCATTATGCCTTTTTGTTAAAAAAAAAAAAAAAGTTCCCAGCAATCGAGTATATCTTAGAGCTCCTGATGAAAAATGTTTCAATCTGCGTCTTTATATCTTGTGTAAGTAACATCTGGAAGGCTGTTTCACTGGAAATCTGCCAAGGATGCTTGGAGAATGTTGTATTTTATTTAAAACAATACTCTAAATCTCATTTAAATCTGATTAAATAATCCTTTAAGGTCCTCATTAGAATATTTGTAAACCTACAAATTAATTTGTAATTATGGTGTATCGACACACTGATGTTGTATTTAAACATATTATACTGAGAGCAAAATTCTTGATTCTAAGTCCTAGAGCTTTCATGCTTCATCCAAATCTATTTGTTATGGACTTATGACTTCTTAAACTCTGACACAAGACTTTGACTTGACAAGCTGCTGTCCTTTTTTAGCAGCATTTGATTACAGGGATACTTGACATAAACTATTCTGTTTGGTGACATTGTGAACTTTGACATGTGAATCATATCCCATAAATCTGTGGAATAAAACACAGAGACCCATGCAAAGACTCTGTGATTTATAGACCCAAGCAAACTGATTCACATTCCTTGTTATTCATAGATGGTTGTACGGTCTAAACTCTCTCTGCAATATCATAACACCCATACCGTGTGAGTAGCTGACCTTTCTGAAGATATTTTCAACCAATCATGTGCAAATTTTAATAAACGTAAAAGTATAAAGCAATAGCATGTTTATTGACTTATTTTACTTTTACAGAGCATTTTATACAAAATTATTTGGTGTTTTCATTGGGAATCTAACCCACAACCTTTTTGTTACCAGTGTCACATGACTTTGTTTCGTGTAATTCTGAGTTTATATCTCATATTTCAGACTTTGTTTATTGCAATTCTGAATTAATATCTAATTTTTCAGACTTTGTTTCTAGCGATTTCGAGTTTATATCTCACAATTTTGAGTTAATATATCATATTTCAGACTTTTTTTCTTGGGATTCTGACTTTTTTTCTCAGAATTCCAAGTTTATATCTCACAACTCAGACTTTGTTTCTTTCAATTCTGATTTTTTTTTCCCTCAGAATTCCAGGTTTATATCTTACAATTCATATTTTGCTCCACGCAATTCTGACTTTTTTCCTCAGAATTCCGAGTTCATGTTCAAAATTCAGACTGTTTCTTGCAATTCTTACCTTTTTTCAGAATTCTAAGTTTATATCTTGCAATTCAGGGATTTTTGAATACAGAACTAAGTCTAAAGTCCTGTTAGAAAGTAAAAAATCTATGCAAATGGCTATTCAAAAACAGATAATCAATGCAAATAGATGAAAAAAGACAAAGTTGAAACAAGTGGGTTATGTCTGATTCTCAACATATGTATATCACTGAACAGAATGAAAATGGCAAACACTGTTACCATCTTTCTTGCTGTCAAGACTTATTAGTCACAAGTTCACAACCAATCAACATAGCTCCACTCAATCCTGATTGGCTAAACCCCTGTCAATCAAACAAAACCTCTGTTTAAAGCTGCTTTTGAGTTGTCTGTTTTTAAATACCTGCACTATGACCTTTTCAACTTTAAGATGAAATCAATTTCAGTGGCTCGTACATCTCGGCTCAGTACCAGGATAAACTAATGTTAAAAATACTTTTAATACTGTTATGACAGGTACACGTCCTAAAAATGAGAGCCAAAGTTCTAAAACTGACAAATGTTTAAGTATATGCGCAACAAGAATATGCAAAGACGAGGATTTGTTCATGTGTACATGCTAAACAATTCATAAAACCTGTGTGTCCATCTGGAGTTGTGAGAAATAGTGACAGACTAGAGTAAAATGCAGCCAAATAAGTGCTTGTCATATTTTTGGCCACATTATGTTGCAGACGATGACTGCCCTGATATACATCCAATATTAATAAGATGCTAATGGTGAAAAAAGAAAAACAACTTTTCAGATGGCTGAAGAAATGCACCAGTGCTGATATTAAAAACATTTTTGCTGTACTTAATATGCGTGTTTGAGACCAGGGCAGAGCTATGAGCACAATACTGCCATTTATTTTTAAAATAGGCTTCAATTATGCAGCAACAACATGGCATTAGCCAGAGCGTGATCGTCATTATAATGCCTGCTGGCAGCATCCTTAATCATGAGACGTTGATTCGGACGAGTGAAAAGAGATGGAGAAGAAGGATGATGCACAGAGAGATGCATCAGTGATGTTAGATTTGTGTCTGCAGTAAGAGAATATGCTTGGCTGAGCATGTAGGCCAAGCCAACAACAATGCAGAGTAACCCCCAAAGCAGACCTCCAGCCGTCCAACTGCCTGCATCTTGTCCACGCGTCGCTCCGCGCTTTCACATCAGTGCGACAGGCCCGGCGCCCCAGAGAATAACGTAATGCTCACTGCCTAATTCTGCTATCAGCACCTTTGTCAAGCTGCATGGGCTTTAAGAAAGGGCCTGTAAGGCTTGAATTGAAATTAATTAAAAGGAAAGCAAAGTTATTTAACATGTGATTTAGTAAAATGTGAATTTAAAATTGTTTTGAAATACGAATTACTGAATTTATGGTGGTAGTTGTCTTTTATGCTCTCCAAGGCTGCATTTAAAAAAAAATAAATAAAAAAATACAGTAAAAAACATAAATATTATGAAATATTATTTAGAATTTTACTGTTTTCTACTTTAAATATAATTTAAAATGTAACTTATTCCAAATGTAAAAGATGAGTTTACAGCAGCCATTACTCCAGTCTACAGTGTCACATGATCCTTTGGAAATCCTTCTAATATGCTGCTTAGACACTCAAGAAACATTTTTGGTTATTATCAATGTTGAAAACTTTTGCTGTTTAATATCTTTATGGAAACTGTATTTTTACTATTTCAACTATTTTTTCAATAAAAAGAATGTTCAAAAGCACATACTTGAACAAAATCTATTGTACCACTATACTTGCCTTTGTCACTTTTGATCAATATTATGCATTCTTGTTGAATAAAATGATTAATTCCCATTGACCCCAAATGATCGAACGATAGATAGATACCGTTGAAATGATCAGTATAATATCATCCAGACACAGCTTTTGCTGCTAACTGACCACAGTGGTTGAGCATGTGAGAGTGGAATGAATGTTATAAATGAAAGTTGTGGTGGTTCCCAAATGTTAATTTGCTGTTCTGTGGCTAAATCTGGTTCTGTCTGGACAAACGTTTAATATCAAACCAAAGCACTGATTCTGGATCAGAGGAAGAGAGATTGTTTGTCAAAAGGGCCCTGATATAGTTTCACAGTACTTCCTCTTGTTGGGTCAGAATGTCCTTCCTCCATTTATGCTCGAAGCGAACAGTTGCATAACTGCATCATAAGTAACCGTCGGTCACCCCGAAACCCAGACATGTTACTCAGCATCTCCCTCTGTATCAGACACACTGTTCTTACCACTGCTTGGCCCAGGTCAGGATCACACCAGATCAGCTGACATTCAGAGGGTACAGGACCACAGAAACGACAGTAAGAGGCACATTATTACCATTAAATAAGAGGTGTCTTCCAGGGAATTCTGGGAATGTCAGATTTCAGGGGTTTTTTTTAAATAATAATTATTAATACCATTATTCATTATTTCAGGATGAATGGAAGCCTCAGAAGAGCAACACTGATTTAAAATGCAAATTCTTATTCTTTAATCTCCTTTTGTTTATATCTGAGGGATTTTGGTAGAGCTCATTATCAGCAGCTGACTGGAGCAATGTGTTATTGGCTAAGACAGTGGGTGCCTAGTTAAGAACCACTCCCCTCGTTAAGATCTAATCACTCCAATTAGCAACCATCTGCCCTCACTCAAGGCACATCAGCAATCATCCAGCCATTCTGA
Source organism: Carassius auratus (assembly GCF_003368295.1). Lineage (NCBI taxonomy): Eukaryota > Metazoa > Chordata > Actinopteri > Cypriniformes > Cyprinidae > Carassius > Carassius auratus. Next base: position 95,897 of record NW_020524816.1, on the reverse strand, counting down.
CAAGAGAGTACCTCCATCCCCTCAGTCACATAAAAAATCCTAAAGCAGTCAATAGTAATAGGCTTCATCCAAAATCACATACTTCACTACTTTATTGTATTTAGTGAAAAAAAGTTTGTGAAAAAAATTGTATAACACAACGGAAACAAGTCACAAACACAATGAAATCTCCACAACAATGGAAACAAGTCGTGACACAATGAAATTAGCACAACACAACAAAATTAGTCTGATGCATTGTGTTGCATTGATTTTGTTGTGTTGTGCACTACTGGGTCACCGTAAGTACCTACTCAGACAGAATACAATTTCAGACACTGCCACAATGTATGATCCATCCACGTATATATATGGATTAGGAAAGGTCCGAAATTGGTTTTACTTTTCACTTATTAACACTTTATTTTTTTTTTCATCATTTGCTGCACGTTGTTATTCTTATACTTATTTTCATATAGTAGCGAATAAATTGGAAGATTCGCACATTATACAAGACAAATAGCTCAAATAGTTTCATGTTGCAAAATAAAATGGATACAGATTGTGTTCTCATCTTGTTTTATAAACCACAAAGCAAGTTCTTGATCATTTAACTTTTAATTTCTGAATATACTGATCATTATGATCATACACACACAACAGTGTATTGGTCTCAAATCAGAAAAATTACGCATCACGCCAGTTTAAACTGGCGCCAACTTACAAAATTCACCTGTAAGACTTTATCTAGCAAAAATGCACTTGTAGTTATTTTATATATAGCTGTTTTGCACATTCATAAAAAAATGTGCTCACTTCCGCAATGCAAAATAAGGTGGATGCAGAGTCTGTTCTCACTCTGTTTGAATTTTTCAATTCTTAATATGCGTTCTGGTTGTGTTTAGTTTTTCACCACAGCTAAATGAAAGGGTTTTGTTAATGCACACAGAAATTTGCACTCTCCCTAGCGTTTGGCACCGATACAACTGAATCCCTGGCTTTGGCAGGTTGTCATGGTAATCAAGTGTAGCAGATCAGATTTCCACATGTGATGACAGTGACAAAAGGTGGAACAATCATTCTGATCACACACAAATGGTGTTTTTGTATCAACACATTTACAAAATTACATGTCGTCCCAATTTAAATTGATTTCCAAAGCAGCACCAGAATTTATCCAATAGTAATTTACAAAACCTACTGGTAAGAATATATTTAGCACATTTACATAATGTGAATCAAGACTTAAATAGATTCTTGATTCCCGATTTTGAAATGGCTTTTGGAATTTATGCCAATAAGGAGTAGCTATGTGAGTTTCTCTCATGAAACAATTCATGATGTGGTCTCTAGACTGCGGTGTCAGGCAGATAACTGTGAAAATGTCCTGCCTAAATTTAGCAATAAATTCCAGCACTGAATACCATCCCAGTGAAATGTTTTTACCCACATGTGAACGTCTATGTCAAATCACCATGGAGACGAGAGAAACTAGCCGCTGCTGCACAAACCTGCAACACTTTCATTACGGATTATCCTTTAGCAGGAGCGAATTTATCAGCCCTGCAAATTACTACTGGGCACACGAATGTGTGTGTGCGAAGAGGAGAAAGATTAATTTTCCTTCACACTGTCTACCACATCCTTATAAAATGTGGTTTCAACAGACAACATGATAGACAGAAATGTGTGCAGTATTACTCATAACTCTATGAGCATATGGGGACAGAATGTAAGGTGCAGTTACAATTTAAGAATTAATCTTTTTTTATTATTTTTTCAGATAAATTCTATTAAAGATTAAAAAAATGAATATATAGCATGTGTTCAACAGTCAGCTACTGATTTATACATTTAAACACCCATGACTTTCTTATAAGGAAAACGAAAGTATTCCTTAGTAAAAATGACCACTCTTTTCCAGGCAGTTTGAGCCATAAATATGTTCGACGTGACTTCTCACTTCTTTATGTTTTCATGGAAGAAAGAAAGATTTACAGATCTGTTTTACAAGCTGTTTGATCCTGATAGCTTTGAGTAGTGACTCTCGTTGCTCACAAAAGGAGGACTGAATCCTATTTTGAGTTTTCTTCTGTAAATAATTCACCGAAATGTGTCACACAGCTCTGCGGTTCAGCAGAAACAGTGCAGAGGAGGAGCACTCTTAATGTTTTTCATTTCTTCATTTCTCTTTGTTGTTTTATAGATCTTGGGGAACCAATTATCAATTAAAACTGAATCTGTTCCAGATGATGGCCAGAAACATACCTCAATGGAACAGTTTAAAAGATGCTTTTATGCATCCTTCTGCCGCCCTGACCAGAAGTAAGACAAATGAGTCGGTATAAAAGTACTTGTTCTCCTCTAAGCCAAGCCAATTCATTCAGATTTGTGGGTAGTGGGGTAAACAGGACTTGTACAGGCTGAGAAAAAAAAAGCAACACATTTTATTGTAATATTGTAAACACATTGAAAAAAACGCACTAAGAGATCAAATTAAATGTAAAATATGCTTGTTCTAGATTTTTCACTATGTTGATCCAGACAATGGCATTTTAATAATAATATATAATAATTTATTATTTTACATAAATATATTCTTTGACAAAAATAATTGTAAAATCTTTGTCATTAAATCTTGTCAAATAATTTTATTTTTGCTCACATTTTTTTTTGAAAACGCATGAATGATTTTGCACTCAAAAAAAAAATCATTATATATAGCTGCACTTTCGTGAATAATATACGTTTTTAAGCATCCTTAAGATGAAAAGCTCCACACTGACAGACTCGCAGAAAATATGGGCCTTGCCTAGTTTTTTTTCTAAAGGACCCCACCCACCCACACTATTCCCCCCTTCACAAAATTCTAACACACTGTGGACTCAACGTCAAATATTTTTACACTCAACCAATCACAATCAAGAGCACTTGGCAACCTAAATCCCAGTGGCCAATCATATGTTCTACAGTCTGTCATGTGACACAAAGCCCCGCCCCATTTGTGGAATCACTGAGAGCGCGAGTGGAACTACAGTGATCGACTCAGCGGTGAGCGGCGCAGATCCGAGCTGCTGGAGGATCCGGGGAGATTTCTGAAGCGATGCGAATGCTCCTTACGTGGACTGGCTTCCTCTATATCTTCTTAAGATTTTAAAGACGGTATGTAAGCCTTCACATTGCTCTCACAATGCACATGTATAGATTTTTTGTTCATAAAATCAAAAGGGTAAAAGCTGGTGGCAGCTGCGCATGAAATAGGAACTGTCACCAATAACTTATCAATAGAAGTGCTTTATCTGCAGTTTGATCGATACATTTCCGTCAGACGTTAAGACATATATTGCAGTATCTTTAGATTTTTCATGTAGCCTATTAAATGTACTTATCAGTAATGTAATGTAATGTATCTATGTCAGAAATCACTAGATAATTATATATAGCCTATAAAAGTTAAATAGCCGATATCAGTTCGCAACAGATACAAAGATATAAAGATCTTTAAAAGCCACTTGAGGGTGTAACATCAAAACTGGGGTTATCCTTGATCCTTACTTAATTATTACTGTGTCTCTTATATGTTTCTTATTTAGACTACACCAAAACATCTAGAATTGGATATTTATTGAACACTTTTATTGCAATAAGGTCATCTCACTACATCACTTAGTGAGATGACGTAAAAAAAAAAAAAAAAAAAAAAAAAAAAAAAAAATATATATATATATATATATATATATATATATATATATATATATATATATATATTCATGATTTGAAATAAGAAGAAATATTAAGATTTCTGAGTGAAAATTGTTTCTACACTGGGAATAGTTGCTACACATTTTGTTTCAATAAGTTTAACTTGCTGATATTTGTGCTATGTATCTCAAACTTTGATATAGTATTCCTACTGCTACAAATTAAAGCAGTTTAGAAATGTACAGCATACACCTAAACTATATAAATTCATGTTTAATACAAAGAATGCTGTTGTTGCAGTTCTACCCTGAGTGAACTTCAATTAAAAGTACAGACCATTTAAATTATTCACACATTCATTTATTGTGGTAATCAAATTTCTTAATCATAAACCTGGTACACCTGGTTAAGTGGTAAACATATTAGAACCATTTTGATAAATAAAAAAAAAGCTAATAAAATGGGACACAACTGTAGGTGTACACACTGTCCCATTTTCAGCAATCTTTGTGGCTCCAGTAGATGTAAATCACAAAGTATTACAACCCTCCCTGTCTGCTTAGAGATGATATTTCTAGATTTCTAAATGAAATGTTTGCTCCAGATCACCTGGATCTGACCTCTTGTGTTTGACTGCTTTCCAATGTCGGTCTGTTCACAGACGGTGGTGTGAGTCACCTCAGCGCCCAGACTCTCATCTTCTCCGCTGAATCATTAGATTAAATCAGTAAATTGATGCTTGTACATGGCCTGAAGATAAACCTAGCTTAGTGACAAGTTAAATGTGCATGATTACCTTTAATCTGGGTTTCAGTTTCGCTGTTCTCTGCAGTTTTTTCTAAACTAAATGTTAATTATTAACTACAACAGTTGATGTGTTTTGTGTAGACGAGTCACTGTTTAAAAGAAAAAGTAGATTGTGTTCAGAAAAAAACTGAATCGAGTTGATCACTAAAATCCATCTGGCGCTGTTGACGGGATCCAGATGTGTCTAATTGCAATATATGAAATCTGTTTGTTGCCGTTCTGGTCCGCAGTGAGATGAAGTAAGGTCACGGAAAGCCGCAACAGACCGAGAGAGACGGCTGTTAAATATATTACAGGCTGTGTGATTATATCTGTACCGGAAAGTGAACCCCCTCCACACACACACTCTCTCCACCTTCTTTGTCTGTCTCCCGGGTTTATCTCCACCTTCTGCCACCCTCAGAGACACCTGAAAACAGACATAATGATCAACAGCAACGGGCGTCTGGAGAGAACACCCTCTCCTCTATTCTCTGTCTCTCTCTCTCTCTCTCTGTCTCTCTCTGTCTCTCTCTTACACACAGAAAACAGGCCCAAACAGCGTCAGAAAAAGCTTCTATTCTTTTATGAATAGGGGACACACCGTGTGATAAGGCACATAAATCCAGTGTTTTAATGTCGGGTGTATCTGCAGGGTAAGATACACTGGCCTCAGAAAGTATTTGAACATTTCATTATGTCATTGTATGAATGCCATTGAATTAAAAAACAAAACAAAATGTCAAACATGGTTATTTTAATTAATATATTTTAAATAACACTGCCTAAGCACACATATGCAAGAAAAACCTTTCAAAAAAAGATTTAGATTGGTAAATAATAAATACGGTTTAAATTTAGGACACAAATTTGGAGTGAGACGTTAAAATAAATTGAAATATATCCGAAAAGTCAAATTAGTTCTAAACTAAATCTTTTTTTAGTCTTTTGTTTTAAGAATTTGTGAGTTTGGTCATTTTTTACAAATCCTAATTAAATACACAGCTATAATGCTGCTCTGAATTTCTTGTCTTCTCAATATTTCATCAGTTACATTACATAAATACTTTTCGACCTAAATATGTTCTATTTTTCTGGCATTACATCTTTCTCAGACTGCTTGCCACGACTTCTTGCTCTCTCCAGATCAAGTGAGAATACAACGGAAGCGTATTTTTATGTTTTTATGTTAAGTGGCCCCTACATACTTTGTGTTGAGCTACAAGTCTTAACATTTCTTCAAAAAGGGGTTCATATTTGTGGAATTGTAGGTTTGGAAGTTAAGAATGCTGTCTTTGCTGTCAGACATAAGATGAAAGCACATCTCAGACACAAACAATATCATTAAAAAGTTAGTTTTTTGAAAGAAATGAGTACTTCCTTTCAACAAGGATGCATTAAATTGATCAAAAGTATTCAATTTGAAATAAATGCTGTCTTTTTGAACTGTCTATTCATCAGAGAATCGTTAAGCAGCGCAACTGGTTTCAGTATTAATAATAAGACATGTTACATGAGGACCAATTCAGCATATTAGAATGTTTTTAAGAATCATGTGACACTGAAAACTGATGGAAATTTGGCTTTGCAATCCAAGGAATAATAGATTACAGTGATTTTACATTGTAGTAATTATTTGAAATATTACTGGTTTTACTGTATTTTTGATCAAATAAATGCAGCCTTGGTAAGCATCCTTCAAAAAATTAAGTGTTTCAAAAACTGGAAAAAAAGTCACTGACCAAAAACATTTGATTGACATTTGAAATGTATTGTAGTTTGGGACAGTTTTGGTGGAAAAGTATCTCTGTATAGCAATAAGACACAACAAAAGACTTCCAAATAATGAGCAACAGTTTGTGCTGTCCACAGGATAATGTATTGGGTGTGTGAACATTTTTACCTTTACCAATATTATAAAAACCAATAGTTTGAGCACAGCTCTTTTAAAATGTCCCAGAAGTACACAACCCCTTGCAGGAGGTGAGCACATTGACTGCTTTTAAGTAAAAACTGAAAGAATTTGTTTTTCTCAAAGGTGTGTGATATTCAGCAGTGTAAATGTGGGCATTCGTTGCGAACAGTGAAAAGCAGTCACCATTCAACAATAATTTTCAAACACACAGAAGGCAAGGCAGCTCTAAAATCTGGAAAACGCTTGGGATTTCTTGAGGGAAGCCACACCCATTCCAAGTCTCAACGAAATCCACACATAAAGATAACATACCTCAATGTGTGGTTGTGGTGTTTTGGGAAAAATATTCCAGAATGGGTTTCGCCTCAAAGTGATGTTCATCCATTCTGTCTGAGGAACTAAAATTAACAGAAACACCTCAGGGGGAATATGACACCAGCTGCTTTTGTTCTAACGCTTTTTCTAGGTGCGCTTGAGTGTGTGCGCTCACATTTGTAGAGGCTTCGCTATTTCCAGGGCTGGGGATGTGGCATCCACACTGTAATCTTTTGAGTGGGAAGGATTTTGAGATGGATTATTGAAGCCCCAGCGTGCTGTGTGTGTCATTACCGTGGAGAGATCAGCACAGTGAGGTTAATGAGCCAATCTGCATAAACTTTGTCCCCATCTGGAGCGTTTGGGTGGTGTGGGGCAATGCGTTACCAGCGTTCCTGCATCTACAGTACATCACCAACAACCCTTAACATAGCAAATGATTTATGCTAACGATCTTTCTATTCTTCCCTGAAAACTTACAATCCCTGGAGCATGACTGCAGTTGGTTATTAAAAATTGCACTAAAACGACATTGTTTTGCCTATAGTGACACATTTATATACAGTTAAAATATGGGATATTATGTTCAATTTCCACTACCTGTCCTAGTGTGTGATTGTGTACTTTATGTATTTTTTTAAATGAGTTTGATGTTAAAATACCATCTCTTAGACCAGTTTAATGTTCAGAGACAACTAAGCTTTTCGTAAGTTGATTTCCTCGAAAACTGTAAATAGCCTGTGTGCTTTCAAAAGTCTTTGTTTTTAAGTAACAACTTTGGCTCAGTCAATGGCATGAGTTTAATGTGGGACTATTTGTTGTTGCTTAAATTGGAATTAAAGTAGCCATCTGAGTGGAACATATCCGAACCCAATTTGCTGCCTTTGAATGACTTGTAGAAAGAGCAGGCCTGTGTGTGTTTAAGACCGTGATTAAGAATTAAATATATCAGTTCTAGGTTTTAATCTTAGTATGCTCTTAAAAATAAAGCTTCTATGTTGGCATCAGTGGTTCTGTGAAGAACCTTTAACATTCATAGATCCATTCCATTGCAAAAAAACAAACAAAAAAACTACTTTATAGTAAAAATAAATAAATGGTTTTTAGATTTTTTAAATGTTCTTCTCACTTGGTTCTTTGTACAGGAACCACTTCTTTGGGGAGCCAAAAATGGTTCTTCAATGACATTCAAAGCAAAAACCTTCTTTTGGAGCCTTTAATGTTATATGGAAAAACACAGCAATTCCTCAAACTCAATTTCACTCCCCTACATGGGCAAAATAACTTCACATTTAATCAGAGTTATGTCTGAAGATTGATTGTGACAGATGGGTTTGGTTTGATTATGCTTAGAAAGAAAACCAAATGTGAAAATTGATATCAAATCAAAGTTAATCAAAAAAACTCTTGAGCCAGTCTGCTCAGTTCCAGTTTTGGTGTAGTTACTTCTTATTTTTTCTTTTTAATTCTTGGCAGTTTAAAAGTTGTCAGCTGTTAACGTCATCATTTTCAGCTTCCATTCACAGGTTTTTTGTAGTGTAGTGTTGAAAATTCAGTGACACTTCTACTGACAAGTGACGTTCTGCTTTCGCACATGGTGGCTGGAGATACACGGTGCAAGGCTTTTTAGTTTAGGAAATGTAGGCGGTAATTGTAAGTGTGCATTTTCACAAATGCATTTTCATACTTAAGATCTTGAATTGTCTAAAAAAACATACACAATCAGTCTTTAAAGACATCCAATTCGCTAGTGAATAGCTTCTTTGACAGTCAAATCATAATTGGGATGAAATAATGTGACATTTTTAAGGCATGTTTTTTTAAGGCTTAATTATGCATAATACATTTTTGATGGTTCTTTTCCACAAAACCCATGGGAAACATGTTTAATTAAAGACCATTTCTGATACAAACTCACATTTATTCACCAAATGTCTCCTAAGAGCTGCATCAAAGAAACATGTGAAATTGATTTTAACTTGTGATTTTCATTGGAAACAAATTAAAGGCCGTTGTAAACACTGTCTTGAGAACATTCACAAGGTGCTGACTGTGGAATGTGCCGTGTGTTTATGACTGAGGATTTAACCACAGACATCTTACACAGCAGTTTTCCAAAAGAACACCTCTGCTTTAGGAAATTATGAAAAAACATCAATTCCAGCAAAGAAATGCAATAGATTAAAAAAATAAAAACATCCAAATGGCCAAAAATTGTTGGCTGTAATCTGTGATCTGGAGACTCAATAAGTTGGAACCTTTTGAAGAGCAGCCACATACACACACAGTTAAAGAACACTGTGTTTTACTGAGTGTCTATGGCATAAACAGAAAGCGTCGATTCCTCTTTTTTTTTCTCACTTCCAAACGACAACCTCCCAGCTAGTCTAAACCATTAGAACACCCCCCCCCCCCCATTACCCATAATGCTGTAAACCCCACTGGGCACAGTGTGGGACCCTACTGCTGCAGGATGCACAAGCAATGAGCCGTTCATTTCTCTTATTTCATTTTCCTCTTTTTTCTCTCGATTTCTTTTTTTACTTGTTACCCCTCTCTGTGTGAAAAATGAGTGAGGACTGTTAGAGAGTTTAATTCATTTTGATTATGTCAAGGAAAAAGAAAAAAGAGGCTGTTTTGTTCATTTAATCTGCTTAGAGACTAAATGACGGAACTGAATATTTAGTTACATTCATTTTTTATGTAAATGACTGTGGTGTGGTTTGCTTATTTTTTCAACTTAATTTTTAAACATTTTTCCCAAAATGTAGTGAAGAGAAAAACATATTTTACAACCTTTCCACATAAAGAGAACCAGCTTGTTTAAATGGGAATGACATTCCACTTGTATTGTATATATATATAATGTAAGCACTCAAGTCTTTGTCACATGATCACATAAAACCTGCCAGGGCTGAGTCTCAGTTCAAACCAATGGTTTGGCATACAGTAAACTGTCTTTTTTTTTCTTTCTTTCTTATTCTTCCTCATTAAAGCATGCTCTTTTTATAGATTTCTCAATTTGTCTTTAGTAGAAGCCACCAATTTGTCTTGTTTCAGCAGATGCCAAAGCAGATGCTGCTTTAAGCACAAAAAAAACTACATAATGACTCAAAGTTTGGGACTCTTACTGTAGAGCATACCCATATTTAGATTCCCTTGTAGTTTTGAAAGGATGAAATAATGTGGTAGGATAAAGGGATAGTTCACCCAAAAATGAAAATTCTGTAATTAATAACTCACCTTCATGTCGTTCCAAACGAATAATTTGATTGAACCGGTTCTTCTTGAACCAGTTCACCAAATCGAACTGAATCGTTTGAAACGGTTCGCGTCTCCAATAAGAAGAACCGGTTAAATTGAATGAATTGTTCGCGAATAGGATATCGCTACACTTGAACACGCTCACAACAGACCCGGAAGAGAAGACAATGATGAATAAAGTCGTAGTTTTTGTTATTTTTGGACCAAAATTATTTTCGATGCTTCAAAGAATTATAAGAATAATCAAAGAATATCAGTAGCATTCATTTTAACTATAGTACTAGGCTCTCAAATGTGTTTTTTTAAAGTTTGTTAAAAGAATACAATTAATTTTTTTATGTACCATTGTTCATGAGTACGTCATAGTCTGCATTTTTGCATCTCTGAAAATTCACATTTTGTGTCTTTTAATTTGTACTCTTCTATTGGATGCTTGATTCTCAGTGTTTTCCAGAGCGGACAAAAAAAAAAAACGTATTGTTTGATATTGAGAGTCTGATGAGATTTTAATGGCAGCCTCTTGGAAAACTCTTCTATTAGACCTATGCATTTCTTCATATGTCCATATGGAGACGGCATGAACAGGAAATGGCATGCATTCCTTTTGTCCGATTCAAAAATAAACTCCAGTGTGCACTTCCTGCAGAGGCGTTGAGAAGAGAGAAAAGAGGTGAAGAGGGAAAAGAACAGAAGCAGAGGAAATAAAGAGTGTAGTGTTAAACTTAAATGGGCTCCGTTACACTCAAGGGTCTCCGCTGTGATTCGATGAATCCTTGTGTGGTGCTGTTGGCTTGTAAATCACACACTATGTTTCCTTCTTTTGTAAGGAAGATTAAAGCTCTTTGTGTTGCCACATACATCCCTGCAGTTCTGCACTTCCTGTCAGCAAGACATGTGATTGTTTGAACAGTGTGTGAAGTTGCCATTTGTCATAGGCATTGTGAAGTTTTGCGACAGCCCTGCTTCCACCTTCTGCTGCCTTCTGGAAAGTTCACCTGAGGCTGTGTGAGACATGTCCTGGCATGAGGTTGTTTATTGAATATTCATAGTTTACAGAGATTAATGGGGCGAAGATATGGTATCTGTAATGATTATTCACTAGCTGGATAAGCTAACAAACCTTCTTGTTCAATTCTGTTGCCTGCTTTGTTTCACAAGCTTTAAGACTTTATGATTTTTTTGAAATTTAATTTGTGTCCTATATGGAGAAAAAATATGCATTGTTTAGCAATGTTTGCTGATTTAATAAAATTAGAAAACAACTAAACATAATTTCTCTGGTTTAAAGAAAATAAAATTTTGGACAGCCAAAATTATGAGTGTATGTTTTACGAGGTTCTTTCGGGACATGCTGTCTTGTATCAGTCATATGGTTTTCTGCAGTGCTCTGTAATCCAGGGCTTCATCTTTTGTGGATGTGGCTCTGGTGCCCGACGGTCTGTCCCCGTCCTTTTGTTTAAGCCAACCATAGCTGTGCACTTTCTCTTTTATGACCATATTGTCTGGCGGGGATGCCATGTGATTTTCCTTTTGCTGTGTTTCAGCTGCTCAGGGGCCAAGAAGTTCGAGCGTGAATATGTAAGTGTGTGACTTGCTTGTTTTTCAGAGGCTGTGCAGGACAGTAGAAGCCGTTGAAGTTTGACTGTGGGTTTGCGCTCTCCCTCTCACCCACACTCTGTCTCCAGAAGCTGCAGGGGTTTTGCTGAGTTGGCAAAAACGCGTCGCAACGTAGAAATAAACTGTCGGCCTTCAAGAACTCCAACACACGCACATCTTGTCCTCATTGGACCTCCAAGTAAGAGCTGTGAGGATAAAATACTACAGTGTTGAATAAGAAAAACAGTAAATTGATGAACTTTCCAAAAAGCTGACATTCTGTAGATATATTTTAAATAAATGATTGTTTGGGTTTTGGCTCCCGGCCCTTCATATAAGGGATTTATTGGAGTTTGCATGTTCCAAGAAAAACAAAGCTATTTTGCATATAAGGGTTCCATACATCCTCCCGCTAACCCTGACTGTAACTTTATTTAAAAATTAATATATAATGGCTTTCCATGTATGGGTTACGTCAGTGGAACAGCCTCTAATAAGCCGTGAATCAAAAATGAGAGAAGAGGGAATGATGAAAACCATTTCTATTCCAAAAAAGCAAGGTAGAAGCTGTTCTCTCATCACATCTGCAGGGCTTTGGTTTCTCTGACTGACATCAGGTTTATTTTCTTTAATATGCTCATACACATTCTTGCAAGTCCATTCCCACAGATTTATGTCCTTTTAATGTAGTGGCCGCTATGTGAGGGAGGCAGAGTGAAAGCTTTATGTCTGTCTGCTGTGATCCGTGGCATAAACAGTCTCACTGTACTCTGGAATCCCGCCACTCCTACAGGCTTTAAAAAAAGGGGCATTCAGGGTGAAAGGAAGGGGCAGCGCTTTGAGTCGAACGGTTTTACGTTTAGGCTGTTTGTTTGATTGATTGATGTTTTTAGGTGGGGCTGTTTAATTGGTGCTTTCAGATTGGTAGTTGGTTTTAGAGTTGGGTTGCTTAACTGTTTTATGGTTTTCATTGGTTAATGTTTGTTTTTTTAAATTGGTGGTTGTGTTCAAGGAGAGCTATAATGCATGATTTTTTAAGTTAATACTTTTATTCAGCAAGGATGCATTAAATTGATCATATGTGACAGTAAAGATATTTTTGATGTTACATAAGTCTCTATTCTTTAAAAAAAAAGAGCTTTTTTCTTAGGAAAAAAAACTTTATATTAAGCAAAACAACTGTTTTTGACATTATTGATAATATATATATATATATATAATTTTATTTTTTGTATAAATTAATTACGATTGTGCAGTTCTAAACTGCAATAGTATTCTACAGTAATACTATTTCTGCTGTATTTTTGGTGAAACAAATGCATCCTTGGTGAGATTAAAAAAAAAAAATCTTACTAAGCACAAACTTTTTGTGTTGTTGTGGTTGTTTTGTGTATGCTGTTTCAATTTGCAATCATTTATCAGTTTTGGGTTACAGAAAGAGGAAAAACGGCCCATGCTTTCCAATTACTAACATGTAACATATATGAAATATTTTTTATAACTATTTTTATTATTAATATAATTTTTTTCCATCTTTGCGACAACCTACAGTTAAGTGAGTGACTGTCTCAGATACACAGTATTATATTGGATAGCTTTACACATGCATTGGTCGCTGCTGTAAAGCTATCCACAATTTTTTATACTCCCAAAATAGAGGATCGAGGGTACCTTAGGAAAGAAACAGAAGTCATTTACCTTATTAGAAGTCAGTGTAGCACAAGAATGATTTTGAAACTGATGTTTCAACTTAAAAACCTAAATACAGTTGCTTTAAATTGAGGGTGTTTGATTGATTGTAGAAATGAACTCTTTGCATTGTTATTTATTAAAAGTCGGCTACGTGATTTGGTTCAAAAACATGTTTGTTATGTTGGTTGAAAATCTCTTCACATTCCGATAGCAAGTGGTCTGAATGTATTTATATCATCTGTAGAAGGTGTAGGACCATAAAATGTTTGTCCAGTCATATCCCTTTGTATGAGGACAACGATAGGCTTTCCTGCCTTCCTGAAAATGTATCTATTTGCATACCTCCGCGTGTCTTGTTTATGTAGACATGATACGTCATCAACATGTTCCATTACGCGTTTATAGACCAAATGATTAAAGAAAGGTGTTATTATTGTAATATTATGCCCTTTTTACTGTAATGTTTTCTCACCAGTGAATGAGACATGAGGTAATCTGACAGCATTGCATTCAACCCTCCACCAACACCATCTCTCATTGTTTCACTTTGTTAGACGCTGGTCTGTGTTTTAGAGGAGGCGTGGCTTTGGAGAGGGATTTGCAGGGAGGGTGGGATCTTATGCTCTCAGAGGTAGCTTGCTCTTGCTAGCCTCTTTGAAATCATCCACCCTACCATTAAGTGAGCAGATTTTTTTTTATCCAGTGAATTATAAATAAACCTTATAGTAGTCCTTGTAGTTTAGTTGGTAGTATGTAAATATACTAGTCACTAGTCTGCCTCTCACTTCTCTCTCTGTGTTGTTGTGTGAGGGTTTTGAATGAACTCTGTGGTGATTTGCTAGAGATTGAATGGGTTGTGGGTTGTCCAGCCACTGATTTTACAATAGGAAACATTGTGCACAGGCATTCCTGACAAACATCCTTTTGTCTGCAGTGTAGAAAACAGCTGTGTGCGTGCAAATCAGTGTTTGGGTGTGTGTGTCTGCTGGGGGGAGAGAGTCAAAGTCCCAGACGGTCTCTGAGTTCAGGTCTGAAGCAGGTGACCCGTAGAAAGCCTTTCGGGCTGATTGCAGAGCCAAACTCACTCAAAGTGCCTCTTGTAGACATGCACTAATGCATGCATGCACACTCTCTCCTATGGCGGTTATTGGAACAATGCAATCAGCAACTTAGGGCTGAATTCCTAAAGTTTTAGGGGCCAAAGGTTAAACTGGGGTTTAAATTTTTGTGCTACAAACTATAACAAGCTTCAGAGGCAATGAACTCGTATAACCTGAGCACTTGAACTGTTTTCCTCAAAGTTAAATACCTAGGATTTGACAATATGACACATTTTACTGTCTAGCTGGCACACCTGTAAATTGAAGCCCCTGAAACCGTCACACTACTATTCAAATGTATTATATTTAAAAGACATTGAATACTTTAAATGACTGAAAGTGATAGTAACATTATTCATATTGGTTCAAAAATCTTTCCATTTCAAATAAATGCTGTTCTTTTGAACTTTCCATTCAAAGAATCCTGGAAAAAAAATGCATCCTGGTTTCCACAAACATTAAGCAACACAACTTTGTTTGAAGACCTTTAAACACCCAATCAGCATATTAGAATGATTTCTGAAGGATCACATGACACTGAACATAAGAATAATGGCTGATAAAAATTCAGTTTTCGTTATGTCAAAATAAACCCTGAAAAGTTTGTCATGATTCCAAAACAATACAAAATGTTTTCGTATTAGCCTGAAAGAGTTAATCTTGGGATAATGAATGCTAAACTGAGATACATAGACTAGCAGTCATTATATAAAAATATCTGACTGCTCAGTACCTTGATTGACCAATCAGCATTGTAATATTACTTAGGATATGATATATATTTAATATTACTGAAATATTATAGTATATATATTTAAAAAAATGTTTTCAAGAGGTACAGCAATTCATACAATCAATTCTCTTCATTTGAGCTGACTTCCTGCTCTTTTCATTGTTTGCTATCAAGCACTGATTGGGTTAACTGGTTTTCCATCCCCCTACCTCAGTTCCAGCTTAAAAGTTGAACCTCATGTCACCTGCGGCACTGTGAGATTGTATCGCTGTGGAAACTCAGGGAAGCTTCTCTTTCATTCCATCAGACAGTCTGGCATTTCGTCATTGTCCAGCAGCGCATCTCGCAGAAACAGCCGTGCAGCTTCAAAAGAGTGCCTTGTCCTTAATGATCTGTCACAAAGAGGCTGGAGCTCAGATGCAAGAATTGATAGACACGTTGAAGGGGAGAGATGCCATCACAATGGAATGCTAGATTCTGATCGGTCAGTCGGGACATTCTGTAGTAAAATATTTTTGTATAATTACTAGGGTTGCAAAGGGGTGGAAAATTTCCTGTAAATTTCCGGAAACTTTCCAAAAATCATTGGAATAATCCCAAAAAAATTCCTGAAAAATTTCCCAAAATTCTGGAATATTTCTGAAATTTTCTAGAAATTTTACCATCTTTAGCAACCCTAATAATGACTGTTGAATTTTAACCTTGAAAAGATACATTTACAAAAAAACAGAACCAACAATAACACATTTGAAGAACTGTACACAAACCAATCCTTTCTTTGTTAAATACAATAAACCAATTGAGATCTAACACAACGTCTATCAGTGAATCATTTGCTTGAACTGAACAAACAGACCAATTAATTCAAATGAATCAGACATCCCAGAACTACTTATCAATCAGTGAATCATGTTTTAAGACCGATTGATCTACCACAGCACTGCATCTATCATGATGCAGTATCTCTCACACTGAAGACACGTCCACAGCAGTGGAAACCACAGGTGGCTGTAGAGGACGGAAGCGTTGTGAGACACATCAGGGGTGAACGTGTTCCTGATTGCCTCCTGTCCGCAGCAGCAGCGATGTGTAATCAGCGCTGATAGACAAGCTGCCCGACCACAGCTTGATACACGGTATTTTAAGAGCTAAAACGGGGCCCCCTCCCAACCCCCCACTTCTTCCCAAATTCTGTGGAAGACCACAAGGAGATGCACTGAAAGAGGCCACATTTATAGTCCACGTTAAGATCAGACCACCACGTCTGAAAGCAATTATGGACTATATATTAGACAAATGTGTATTTAGGGAGGCACATTCTTTCTCTTTCTGTCTTTACGAAATTGGACCACTTCATACCACCCTAAGTATTCTTATGACAAATAAGGAATGTTTTTGTAAAGGTGGTTACTAAATGGTCCATTAAAATGAATTAGGGATTCCAGCACTAAATATTAATAATAATCAGTGAATCGTATTTTAAAACAGAAAAACGAACTAAAATGAGCTGAGCACAAAAAAAAAAATATATATATATATATATAACTTAAATTTAAAAGGCCAAAACCTGTCAAAACACCTGTATAAACATAACTTGAATCACTAATCGACTCAATTATATGAATCAGACAATCTTAGTACTATTTAGCAATCAGTAAATCATTTTTAAACAGAATAAGTAAACTGATTAACTAAAATGAATTGATCTAAACAATTTTTTTATACTGACCAGGTATATTCTGGATATAAAAAAGACTGAGAAAGGCAAGGATTTTCATGAACACCCTGAGTGAAAAATTTGTATGGAACACTTTAATTGCATGGCGTTGCATTATATGTGTTTGCATGCTACTATATATTCTATATTACTGGGTACTCACCGATCACGCAAATGTATGAAATTAATGCAAATATCCTGCTAAATAACTAATAATATCCAAAAAGTGCATGAGAACACCACCGAAGCACTGTTTGCTCTGTCCTTTAATTTGGGCTAGTATAAAGTCTGCATGTGTTCTGTCTCGTGCTAATGTAATGCTGAGTATCTGGATTCACAGGGGACCCCCTGAACACAGACATCCACTCTACCCACAATCCCCCCGGATTATCACATCCCTCCCTCACACCACTGTTGCCATAGGAAACCCTTCCACCCCCCATGGTTGTCTGAAGAGATGGTGCGGTGTGTGTGAATTCATCGTCCATTGTGTTCGAAATGGTAGAGCGATTTAGTTGAAGAGTTTGGTTTTAGTGCAAATCAGATCACCACCTTTTGTCTGAAAAGAAAGAGAATGTGTGTGCGAGAGGTAAACTAATATTTGTATGAAATAAAGAAAATAATGAAATTATAAAGGAATGCCATCTGCAATGATATTATTTCCAGAACATCACTTTTTATTCTTTTATGATGAGATTTTATTTGACTTGCACAGTATTTTCTCTATGGATTCTGGTTTTGTGTAAGAAGGTCCACTACAACAGTTGTTCCTGTAGAGTTTTATTAGGATTTTAGAGCGATATGAATATGATTGCACATTTATATTCTATTTATGATTTTTGACAGGAGCTTAATCTTGTCTAGTTTTTAGTTATGGCTTTTATTAGGAAAAGGTGTGCAAGGTACAACAAACAAATAATCAATCAGTAATTAGTCTGTAACATTGTGAAATATTAGTACAGTTAATTAGTACAATAACTGCTTTATATTTCAGTATATTTTAAAGTGTAATTTATTCCTGAAATGGCAAACTGAATTTTCAGCAGCCATTACTCTTGTTTTCAATGTCACATGATCCTTTAAAAATAATAATAAATACAATTATTAAAATTATTAATAACCTGATTTAGTTCAAGTAATAATTCATATTATCAATGTTAACAAGTTGTGCAGCATTATATTTTGTGGAAACTGTCGTGTTTTTTTTAGGATTCTTTGATGAATAAATTAAAAAGAACAGCGTTTATTTGATACAGAAGTCTTTTGCGGCATTATAAATGTCTTTTGTTGCTTTTAATCAATATCTAATTATTATTTTTTTTTTATTATTTGATTTTATCCACATAAGTTATCCTGGAGCCACCAACATCTTTTTAATCAAATAATAATCATATTCTCATTTTCTCTTCTAGCAGACACTCGGCTCAGCATGGTGACGGTTCTTCTTGAAGTTTCTGAGTACGCAGAAGCCCACGTGACAAGGTTTTGAATGAAATATTTGGGTCTTTCGCACCCTCTTGCTGGTCTTGTTGAACATTCAACGCTGTCGGTGAGTTTTTGACATTGAAAAACCATCGACCGTTGACTGTGCCCTGAGGCCACGCCCTCTTTAACCAGGACACGCCCACCTCTATAAATGAGTTAGTTTCTACAAAGGTCATAATCAACATTCATTGCTGTCGGTGGGTTTAATTTTGTAACAGCTCTCTGAACAATGAATGTAACTATGGCCCAGATTCCAGCCTGTCATTCCAGCGTACATCACACTCTACGCCAGTTCAGCGGAGATCAGCTTTTCTATTCCTTTCTTCTCCCGCTTTCATCCTCACGGATCTGGAGTTCTTCAAGGAAGACGCAAATAGAAGCAGCCGTGCTGACTCCTTCCTCCTGCATCTAATTGGTGGTTGTGTGTATATGCGTGTGTGTGTGTGTGTATGGAGCGGATAGAAGGAAATGGAGGATGAATGTGTAATCATTTAGATGTTCTTCTCATTTGACTGTTTTGTCTCTCAAATTATATACTGCAGCCTGAAATGAGCCTAAAATGGCACTTGCTGCTGAATACTGTGTCCTCTCTGTCAGCTGTGTGTCTGTTTGGTGTTAGCTGGCGTTTGTGCAACCTTTTTAGTCTATGTACATGAGATACATATGCGTCTCCGTTGCAGACATCAAAGAAAAAGCTTCAGTCTTAAAATCTCCAGATACCGAAACACAACAACACAGTCATTGTCTATTTCCGTCTGATTTTGTGTCTCTTTCTTTGACTACCTTTCATTCTTCCATGTTCTCGGTGGAACATAATCTGAATAAAATGTCTGCATAATAAAATCTCAGTGGTGCATTGCGTCTCTGTCCTGATTTTGAGAGTTTGTTGTCTTGTCATCTTGTTGTGGAGAAGAATCTCTTTTTAAAACCAGTGCTTGAACACGACTAACGGCAGGGAGCAGCATGCGAAATATGATTTTACCAAAGTACAACATTTCTGTCAACACCAAGAATCATTTTAGCAATCGAGCATACATCTAAACTCTGAAAAGTGGGTGAGGTTAATGCAATATAAATCTTATCAGCTTGGCTCATGAATATTAATCAGGTGACATAATGTCTGTCCAATTGAGAGCAGTGGGTGGGATCTGGAAGTGGAAATCACATACATTTTCTCCATAGGGGAACTGATTTTTAACAATAACTTAAACTTTCAAAAACATATTGAGCACTGAAATTATTAATTGATGGTATATGATGTTGTTGAAGCCTACCGCCCACATTAATTCAACTAGACATTGCTCATGAATGTGCAAAAAATGTCCTTCTAGATTGTAGTTTGTTTTTTGTTTTTTTGGTATTCTTGTAGTCTTGTATGATACTTTCATTGTTGAACATATATTATAATAGTGCTATAATATTGTATTTAAGTACCATTTAAATACAACAGTATGTAAACTTAATGTGTTAGTCATTACTGTAAGTATGGTATTGGTTGAAAACAATGTTTGTTTTAGGCCCCAACCTGAACCTTACCCCTAAAAAATTGAGGGCAATGATTGACTTAACTTTTAGGATGAGCAGCAATATTCCCTTTGTGTAAATCGGAGAGTGGTCCATTCTTAAAATAAGTTGAGTGAACTCAAAGAATTCCCTGAGAATTATGCTCTGATTCGGTTTTGTAATTTTATAAGTTTATAACCCACAGAGCACTATGCACAGAAAATATTTATAAAATATTTTTTACAGAAATATTTCACAATGCTGTGAAGATAAAGATGCTATGTCCTATGTGCCATAGTAACCAATCGACTTAGCAATTAGGATTTTTCGGTTCTTTTCAAGCCCTAAATGAGTTAGTTTCTTGTGCAGCTCTGTGAGAACGCAGGGCCACAGCGTTCGTCAGATCATCTGCACCAGGATCAGACCTCCTAGCCTGGAGCTGCAGATGATGAAATAATCAAACATAGCTAATGCAGAATGACACTGTCTGTCTGAGTTATTCTCACTGCTAGTGGATTCTTTAGGCACCATTTCATGTTTTGCAATAGGCTTTAGTCACAGTGCATGACCCAAGATTTCTTCACAGAAACTCTGAAAAGGAGATCTTAGCTCTAAAAAGCTTTGGTTAATATGAACAGCAATTAGACATTCATACGTGTGTGAGTTCATGTGCTGGGGGAAGTTTGCCGTTCAGATTGCAATTGCGTAAAAGGAAAGATTAGATCTGGGCAGTGGAGCTTTTTTTTTTTCGCCGAAGTTCCTGTTTGTGTGTGTGGGTGTTTAGGAATGTGTGTGTTTCTCCATTATTCAGCAGGAAGTCCTCTGTGTGTGCAGCAGTGCAGAGAGGAGCGAGGCAATGATGTCACTGCCAGTCATGGCTTGACTGGAGAGCGTCGCTGGTGATTAAACCACTCAGCTGCAGGAAGTGTGTGGTTGTAATTGAGAGGACAAAATAGCTTAAAAAACGTCCCTAGAAGCAGCCAAAAATTCATTTTGGGGAAGATGTAAAACAGAAAGTGGACCATAAAGAATATATAATGTGTTCTTGAAATTAATTAACAAAAATCTAAAGATATAGGCTACTCGTGAAAAGTGTGTATTTGGAAGATTATTCCATTAAAATAATTAGAAATGTTTTGGAAGGCCTAGATCAGAATGCAACTTCAAAATGTTTTTAATTCTAGCCTAAATATGGGAATATCCTCTCATACAGAGTTAGTGTTGCATCATATCCTTCTGAAAGGTTTGGGTTCCACTGAATAAATAAAAATCATTAGGGTTTAGATCAACGCGAGGATGAATACAAAAAATGACTACATTTTTATTTGTTGGTGAACTATCCCTTTAATTTGCCTGCACCTGTTTAGTTATTAAAAACAAACGGTATGATTTACTCCGGTCATTTTGCAAGGAATTATGTCTTTCTTCCTTCTTATTTTATTTATTTATTTATTGTTATTATAAAAAAATAAAATTAAGAAAAGATCCGGATATGTTTATTAAGGATATAATTTTGAGCACCTTGTATCTATTTATGCTCGTTCTACTGAGAAAGAAAGAAAGTTTGCAGTTCTGATTCTGGCCAAGGAGAGTACAAAGTAAAAACTGATGTTCTTGTTATTAGTAATCTCGGGCTGCAATCGCTGGTTTAAATCAATGAAATATAGAAGAGGGCGACACCGTGTGGATCTCCTAAGCATTTCATATTTTTTCGTCAGTACGGCCCTATAAAACCCAAAGCCTAAATTAAAACTACAACCATAAACTTTGCCATAACGAATACCTAACCAACTCCACACCTAGGCCTCTGTTTAATAAGTGCACCCTCCCATCCGGTCTGAGATCGCCCGCCTGCGGCTGCTGTGCTGTCTCAGACCGCGGTGACGGACAGTGTGGCGCTGCGGAGGGCGGGTTAATTATTAGATCAAGTTCCTCACACGAGACAACAAAAATGCATGTGTCAGTTTTCATTTGACAGATTATCTTTCAAGGTTTGTCTGACACGTTACCCTGCATTCCGACGCTTCCTCTTAGATGACATCAGTTAGGTTATTTCCCAGAGCTGAAGCAGATGTATGGAGAACTTTTGTCCCAAAGCTTTTTAAGCTCTCGCTCTTTCTTTGCCCGATCAAAGCAAATTATTGAACACACCTTGTTTTGATCCAATCCTGGAATTTCTCTGCTATGTCAGTCTATGCACTTTGTGTGAATCTATCATTGAGCCAAAAAATATAGCTACATCTTCTAACTTGCATTTATTTTGTTAGATATTGTCCTAAAACTAATCGTACTGTATGTGTGTGTGTATTCTATAATAATTATTTGTAACATTATATATATGTGTGTGTGTGCTCCTTTTGCTACATGTAATTGATTGTTTCCCAAAAAGTGATTAATTTTATATTCCCAAAAATTTGATAATTGGTTTTCAGGTATGTTTCAAAGCAGCCTTACAGAAAGTTCATATTTCTACATTACAATTTGTGAAGTTAATTGTGTGTGTGTGTGTATACATTTAATTTTTGACCCAATAGTTGGGTTAGTCCAACCCAGTATTATATACAGTATATATGTGTGTGTGTGTGTGTGTATTTCACAGAAGGTATACAACACAAAGACAAGTACCTTACAAGAGCATACAAACTTGCCACAATACAGTCACACACACACACACACACACACACACACAAAATAATTTCCTACTAACATGTGTTTAAAGCATGTTTTGCTGTAGGAACAACACTCTTACTAAAGTTAGTCCTCCTACACATAGGTGGTGTATACCTACGGCCAGATGAGAGAAAGATAAAATACAGATGGAGAAGGTGATCTGGGTTATTTAGGATTATATGTACTTTCCAAATAGTTGAAGTAACACACTCCGATTACTTTGGAGTAGGAATACCAATAATTGTCCTTGCCAAATTAGGTATCTTAAAAGTTTGTTCTTGTTAACAGCTGTAAGTATATGAAAAAAACACACACCAAAAAAAAAAAACAAATGGCACCACACAAGAACGGGCTAAATAATAAAAAAAGAAGAAGAAGACGAGGCTGAACAGACAGCTGCTAATTTTACGGAAAACTGTAAGTCTCTGTTGACAGCCTTTATAGATACCTAAGATATGCTGATTAAAACTGAGATGATCATCCAATGTGATGCCAAGGTGTATAAAATACTCCACTCTTTCAACCATCTCCCCGTTAATGTCAGTACTGGGATGGATCTGTGTTTTGGAGGACCTTAAAACCAGTTCTTTAGTCTTTGAAATGTTAAGATGTCAAAAAATTTTCATCATTCCATGTGCTAAAATATGTTATGGAATGTTGATAGTCAAGAATAGTTGTGTCATTTGCATATTTAAAACAATAAATAGTAGTACAAAGACTCTGACAATCATTCATATAGAGAATGTAAAGATATATTTATTAATATTATTATTATTTTGTACAGTTTCATTGAGGTATAAGAACATCAATTAAATGCAAAAGGCAGGTTTTCTCTTTACATAGAAAATTCATTTGAATGCAGTTTAATTGAATAGCAACACAGTTTAAAATGACACGCATATAAAAATATGCAGAGTAAATATGTAAATTTCAAAAAGAAATATATCCTCCTCCATAAAGAATTTTTCTTGTAGTAACATCTGTTTAACCACAGAAGTTGTAAAGTTAGTCTTTTGAATGTTTTCTGCTGATGACTTGCACTCTCTCCCTAAAAAAGAGAAATCAGAAAAACAGAAATCATTAGCTTTAATTTCAGTACTGTGTTTGTTAATGTTCATTTGTTTTATTTATTTACAAGAATCACACATCTACAAGCTTACCTCAGCTTTTGGATAATGTCCATCACCCAGCGTTTGGAGGGGTCTGTGCAAATGTTCCTGCCTCCTTTTGTGTGTAATCTGTGAGGTAAACAGCATCTTTTGGTTAGGGTTTTCTCTAGGAATCAGTTTTTATGCATATAGTCAGTCAATACAAAAAGCACCTTATGTAGAAAGCATCTTATACTTACATGACAGCATCAATGTGGCAGTTTCTCATCATGGTCTGAATGGAAAATCCTTTAATAATTGCCATTGGTATCTTTCCTTTCGTATACTTCCTACAACATGCTGTAAACACAACAATAATAGTTTAGATTTTGTAACATCATTTAATCATTACAAAACTATCTTCACATCACGAACCTCAGATTTTAAAAACTAAGAAACAAAACCGTTTTCCCAGTGAAGTTGTAAAACTTAAAAATTAATCTGCGACAGTGCAAATAGCTCCAGTTCTAGAAACAATTAAAGAAATGTACTTACACAAAGCAGAAGCATCTGCACAGAGTACGCTGAGAGCTGCAACCAGCAGCACGATCACTGTAGCTGAAATGCGAGTCATTGTCTCTGTCGGTGTGTGTGAGCGTCTCAGAGCAAGTCAGACGAGAAATGTGCCAGTTTGAGACACTGTATCTCTATTTAAAGGGTTGGACATACAGATACAGGATTTTCCACACATACGTATACAGAAGTACATGTGTCCAAAAAAATGAGCCACAATGAGATCTTATCTGGCCTGTCTATCAAACAGGTGCAACAAGGAAGAACACAAAGGAAAAATCAACCACAGGGAAAGCACAGAACACAGACTTTTAATGTTTACTTCCCTGAAAGAGAGAGTGAACCAACAACATATCTGACATGTTTCCTACTGGCAATTGATAGAAACAATGTAGGAAACTCCAGGAGGACAACTTGAAGGCCACTAGAACAAAAAAAAACAACAACGGAAAAAAAAATCCAGGACTGAAAGTATGTTGTAACATAGCTTTATATTATGCAATATAAAATTACATCACTGAAAATGCCAAAGGGTGTGTGACAGTTTACTACATCTGATACTATGACTCTGCTGTCATTACTTTTGTCTATATTATATTATATTATATTATATTATATTATATTATATTAATCTTTCATTTACATTTAATCATTTAGCAGTTGATCATTTTTACAAATGAGAACAATAGAAGCAGTCAGATCAACAAGAGAACAACAACAGTATACAAGTGCCATGACAAGTCTCAGTTAGTCTAGTATAGAACTCATAGCCAGGGTTTTTTTTTAATGTTTTTTAAAAAAAATTATGAAAAGACAAGTGTTCAAATAAACTAACAATTATCTCCATGCTCAGTATGGATACAAACACATTCAGATTTTATTCTTTACAAGTAAGCTTACTGCACCCATGCAGTGTACTGTGACTATCACATTAGGAATAATTTATGTTATATTATGTTATTTGCTGATTCACTTTTAAAATATTTTCAACCCACACAAAAATTTACAACTATGCTGAAATAAAATGTGGTGAACTTTTTTATTAGGATCTTCTGGTGAATATATATATATATGAGAGGTTTCAAAATGAATAATTCACCAAAAAATTTTAATCTGATGAGTGTTTAATTTCCAGGAAGGGCAGATGGTGTTGACTGCTAAATGTTAGTCTAAGTGTTTGACTAGATTTTATTTTATATTTTATATTTTATATTTTATATTTTATATTTTATATTTTATTTTTTATTTTTTATTCAAGTAATTATCGGCTATTACATACAGTACTTTTATCTACAGATTCCATATCTTGGAAATAATTCATGAAAAATTTAATAATTAAAATGAAATACATAATGTCTCATTTTTAGCAACTTTTTAAATAATTATTATAAACTAATTGTAGATATTGTTAAATTAGTATTTCACCCAAACTATTTGCTGAAGATGTTGATGAGTTTGTTTCTTTATCAGAGCAGATTTGGAGAAATTTTGCATTACTTTAGTTGGTCACCAATGGATCAGGTGATGGACTTTTTCATTGGAGAAAGCATTATTATGGGTTATGAATTTGCATTTTGGCCAGAAGCAACAGTTTAAAGTTATAATGTCTGAATGATGGATTAGTTTATTACAAAAACATAGTTTTTTTTTTTCTTTACTTCACAAGACATTAATGGACTGGACTACTTTAGGATCCATTGATAAGCAAATGATGTAATGGTAGATTACCCCAAAACTGTTCTTATACAGAAATAAACCCATTTTAATCATGGATGGCCTGAAAATAAAATTTTCAGCATTTCTTTTTTTTTTTTCATTTTTGGGTGATCTATTCCTTTAAAATTACTGTTGAATAAAAACCTTCACTATTTAAAGTGTCATTGACCAATATTTAAATTTGTTCTCAAAGTCACTGCCACACATGGAATATTTTACATACTCTAAAACCACTTGGAATGACCAGTTCAGATAATGATTGATAAAGAGCGACACAGTGCATTTGACATGGAACTTTTGAAACCAGGAAGTGGGAATGTCCACAAACCTTAACCTTTTGATAATAGAATGAATGCATTATTATGAAGTTAATGAATGCAATTGTTTGTTTTGTTTTTTTATGATTATATAACATCTTTGATAGAAAAAACTGCACACGAATGGATAATTCTGAACTATACTCACATGCTCCGCAGCGTCCTCATTTCCACACGCTAACATGTGGTTTCTTGTGGGGGTGTAGAATTATGTATTTTTTTAGGTCATAATGTTTATGTAACTCAAGTCCTAAAATCAAAGGGTGAAATAGGTCATAAGAGTGAGAACAGAGCCTTACAGTGGCTCATCTAGCAATGAATCACTTCCCTTCAAACCCACAGCCTTTGCTTTAGTCTTTCTGCGGGACTTTAGACATCTGTTTTAATGTTTCTTAAAAGCAGAGCTCTCTGTGTTGGTTTTACTGAAACATTTTCACATTCTTTCATTTACACCTCCAGGTATAGAGAGGTGTTGTGACATTTCGAGTTTAATTTCTATGAAATACACTTATGATCTTTTAAAATGGGGGAAGTGTCTGGACTAGAATTAGAGTACGATTTAAGTCATATCAGGCCAAATATAATATTTATTTTCCCATCAAAGGCTGTGATCTGGTCTGATTTCCAGGAAAGGTGGATGCCTTTGACTGTTGGATGTTAGTCGAAATGTTTGACTTGATGCTATTATTACAATTATTTTGTCGTGAAAATGTATGCATAGAAATTATATTTAACTCAAGTAACTCATCCTCTATCACAGGCATTACTATTATTCACAGATTCCATATTTTGGAAAAAATGCAAAAGAGCTCACTTCAAATGGAAAATAGTCGTTGAAAAACTGTCTTAGCTGTGCTCAGTGTTTAATGTTTAATGAACATTTGCATTACTTTGTCTAGAATAAAATGGAAAAGGAGTTCAGACACTGCAGATGTGATGAAGTCATATGCAAAGATCTGCACTTTTTATAGACATCACTTTTATTTGTTTGTATTTTAAAGTGTTGCATTTTGGCCTAATACCAAATATAAATGCTAATAATTTAAATATTTAGAATTCAATAAAATAATACTATTTTTTTTTCTACAGTGTTCTACCTAATTTCCATTAAATATATATATAATTTTTTTAATAAGTCAAAATTATAATTTTAATGATTTTTTATGACTTCTAGATGACATTGGTTACATTAAACATATAAATTACCAAGGAGATTCAAAGACATTTTTTTATTAACATGTATGCATTTAGAAAGTGCTTTTGTCCAATGTGACTTAAAATAGAAGAACATGTTTTCAATACCTGTATGTGTTTATACAGTATATATATAAATATATTAATTTTTACACTTTTTCTTTTTCACTACATAAACATTTATATATTATTTGGGTACATTTTTAGCATTCTTGTATAATAATTAAATCAGAATTTGTTTTAGGATCTTCTCAGTTTAAATTTTTTTATTTATTTAAATGACACCTAAAATATACAACTCATACAGTATACATACTGTACATTTTAATGTAAAGTCTTCATGTTGAGGAAAAGCATCCATCTACTGTACATGTTTACCTATAGGTACACTTTTTAACTTTATCTTACTTTTTTATTATTATTTTTAAGATATAATCTATTCTTAAAATAGTATCTCCATTTTCACTATTTCTTTTTGCATCTGCAGTTTGTTTTGCATCCCTTACATTTTTTGAATGATATTTACCAGCACTAATGATGTTTTGTGTCTAAACCAGTAATTTCAGTGGTTACAAACTTGTGATAGTATCAAAAAGTGTGACAGATTTAGCTGACCTACTAATATTTAACTCGAGACACCTTGATTTTCCCCCAGTCTTCCACCACTCAGTGACGCTGCTGCGTGGTCCACAAATTCCCCTCATGAACAGCTATATATGTAGCTTTTGGGGATGGCAGATAATGTGGACCAAGAGAGCTCTACTTCATCTTCATCATCACCATCCTCAACACTTCTGCTGCTGTCCGCACAACTATCCTCAACTTGTTGAATACTTTTGATCAATTTCATTTTTCTTTCATCGCCTGTAAGTGTCTTGTGTCCCTCCCATGATGAGCAGACTCGTCCTGACGTCATCTGTGCTGCTTCTGTTGCTGTGTGTCTGGGTCAGCTTGAGTCAAAGCAGTAAGTAAAACTGATTTTTTTTTTCAGACAGTGTCTTTGGTTTCAAGTAATTCTCAGTGCTTTGGATTCTCAAGGCTGCTCTTGACATGTGACCACGTGCATTTTAATACATTTAAAATTGGGACGATCACATTCGTCATATAGCTGAGATGCTGCCATGCTTAATAATCAGACATTTTGCAGAGTGATATGATGGGTTTATGTCTTAATTCAGTGGCAAATTGAATATTACTGATTAAAACATTTGAACTAATTTAACATCTATAGTTTAATCATGTTCATACTTAATTGAATACATTTAATTGCTTTCACAATGAACAGACTCATACTGATTCTAAACTATTTCAGTTAATACATTTTTTAAATATGATTTATAAATAAAATTAAACAAATGCGGATAGTTAATAATGTAAGTGTCATTGAAGTATATGACCTGAGGATTTGTCATGTGTTAAGGTCCGGTGAGGTGCTGTACCAAGTATTCATCACAGCCTTTTCCTGTCCTCCGACTGAAAGACTTCACCCTGCAGGACGCCACCATGACCTGCAATTTAGAGGCTGTCATGTGAGGAACAACACTGGTTTTGTCTTAGATTAGAATTAGTAATATCTGCAGTATTTAATCTAGAACATTCTCTCTCCTGTAGTTTTACTACGGTGAAGAACAGACAGGTCTGTGCCAACCCTGATGATCTATGGGTTCAGAACGCCATGTTGCATATCCAGTGAGTTCAGCATTACACGCACTTACATTTCTGTGTTAAAACAGTGTAGCTAAACGTAACCTGCGAAATGAATATTACTGATGTAATTGCAAATGTACAGTAGCGCTGACCAGTTTAAGGTTTTGCTATGTGCAAACATTAATTTTTTTGTTGTTGATATTTTTGTCTCCTTATAATGAATGTACGGGTAAATATGGATGTTCTGAAGGTAAAACTTGAGAAGCCTCTCCTAACAGTTCTATGTTCTATCTTACAGGGAAAAAAAAGGAAGATCATCAAATCGTGCTAAAACTACCTAAATCAACATTAATATTAAAACATAAATTAATAAATGGTTTTGATAGCAACAATGTGTCATTTTTATTTGTCTGCTATTGTTTTAATAAGTTTTGTATTTCTTATAAGATTTACTTAGTATTTTCCTGATACTTGCAATAGGCTGCTCTGCAACTGTTTAAAACTAATTTTCAGCAGTAAATTTGGGCAAGACAGAAATATTTTAACTCTTTTTGCAGCATTGACAACAATTCCTTTAGTTGGCGCTATATAGCTCAAGTTTTTGAGGACACAGTAGGCAGTAGGTGTCAGTATGTGCCCACTTGCCAGTAGACTAAACAACACCCCCAAAATACACATAACTTTAAATGTTTTATTTTTATGATTGACTATTTATTTGGTGCTTGCAAAAGCATCAGTGTGTTGTCATGATCTAAGCTTTTATATCTAATGAACTTTAGCATGTGCCATCAACCAGTCAACAAGGTGATCACAAGCTTTACTACATTCAGAGCTAAAGACATAAAAAACCCTGAAACTGGATAGGCTATGACAGAATTTGGGATTGATCATGAGGATTGATGATGAACTTTTGGGGCATTCGTGATTCAGGAGAATTGCTAAAGTCATCATGTTTGCAAACAGCCATAATCTTTAATGTCATTTCCTTTGTTTTATTGCATTACTGATTGTTCATTGTGGATTGTGAAACAGTGAGTCTAGCAAAGGTTCTGTAACAGTGGTTATTGTTTTTAATGTCAAAAAGGGCACATGGGACATCAGCTTAAAGTTAAAACGGAATATAGGTCTTTAGCTTTTTCCTTCCCCCAGATGTTAAACAGCTGTCATGGGTGAAACAACCTGCAGGATGACAGGTACAGATTGTTGATCTGTTGTCAGCAGTTTCAAAAAAAAAAAAAAAAAATGTATATATATATATATATATATATATATATATATATATATATATATATATATGTATGTATGTATGTATGTATGTATATATATATATAAAGGCTATCCAACATCTTTGCTTTTATGAAAGAGCAACTTGTGTTACTCTTTCATAAAAACAATGAGCGTGTGAAAATACACTTGTTTGAATAATTTGAAAGTCATTTGTCCTGTCATCAGCTCCTTATATCCCTCACAGGCAGAGATGTATAAAGTACTAGAGAACCATACTTGAGTAAAAGTACAAGTGCTCTATCAAAAAAGTGACTTGAGTAGAAGTAGAAGTGCTCTTTAAGCACCACACTTAAGTAGAAGTGCTAAAGTATTCAACATTTTTTGTACTTAAGTATTGCAAGTAGTCTATTTTAAAATTTACTACTCAAGTACTGAAAGTAAAAGTAGAAGTATTGTGTATTAAAGAAAGTAGTCAAAAGTTTGAACATATTGTTTTTACTATTTCAAATGATTAACCTAAAGGACAATCACAATTCCTTTGACTGTAACTTCTTGTAAACAAAAAATGGTTACTAGGGTTAGTTAGCCCAATTTGCAAAATGATGTCATTAATAACTTACCCTCATGTCGTTTCAAACCCGTAAGACATCAGAGGGTCATTTAGAATTTTTTGAAGCATCGAAAATACATTTTGGTCCAAAAAAAAATAAAAACTACGACTTTATTCATCATTGTCTTCTCTTCTGTGTCTGTTGTAAGACAGTTAAAAACAAAGCAGTTTGTGATATCTGGTTCGCGAACGAATCATTCGATGTAACCGGATCTTTTTTAAACAGTCCACCAAATCGAACTGAATCGTTTTAAACAGTTCGCGTCTCTAATACGCATTAATCCACAGATGAATTAAGCTGTTAACTTGTTTAATGTGTCTGACACTCCCTCTGAGTTAAAACAAACCAATATCCCGGAGTAATTCATTGACTCAAACAGTACACTGACTGAACTGATGTGAAGAGAGAACTGAAGATGAACACCGAGCCGAGCCAGATAATGACTCGTTCACGAGTCAAGAACCGTTTCTGTCAGACGCGTCTGATTCGTGAACTGATGAGCTGATGATACTGCGCATGTGTGATTTAGCGTGAAGCAAACCGACACGCAGAGCGTCTGGAACCGAACTGATTCTTTTGGTGATTGATTCTGAACTGATTCTGTGTTAATGTTATGAGCCCATGTGCAGTCAACGCCAATGACGCCATTGCATCGAGCGCAAAAGAATCGGTGAACTGTTTTCTTCAACTGGTTTATTGAATCGAACTGTCAGAAAGAACTAACGTTACTGGTCATCCGAGAACCGATGCAACCTGTTCTTGACTCGTGAACGAGTCATTATCTGGCTCGGCTCGGTGTTCATCTCTCTCTTCACAGCAGTTCAGTCAGCACGCGCAGTCTCGCTTGATTCGCTCAATGATGTGCCAGCTTCATCAAACCTGCCATCTACAGTTTTGGCAGTGGTTTGTAATGGAATGATTCGTAACATTATTATAATTGTAACGAGTAACGATGCAGCACATAAAAAAAATATCGGAGTAAAAGTATTAAACTCAGCGAAAATATGTACCGAAGTAAAAGTGGAAGTAGGAGAAAAAAATAATACTCTAGTAAAGTACAGATACCGCCTTTTAGTACTTAAGTACAGTAGTGAAGTAGTTCTACTTCGTTACTATACATCTCTGCTCACAGGGGTCATGTGACGCAGTTTACATTTTTCCTTTCTCTTTGGAGTGTAACAAGCTCTTGGTGCGTAAAGAAGAACTTAAAAGTTGCAAGTACTAAAGTCTCAAATTCAAATAGATATTCTTTATTAAAATTAAGAGTCATGTACGATTTTTTTTTCTGTAATACTGGGAGTTCTGCGGAGCTCCGCAGGGGGGCGCACCTGCTGCAGCTTCTCCGGTTGTGGGATGAACTGCCTTGGTGCAGTGTTTTTATTTCTTTGAAAACACTGATTGCGTTTCAGCAACCAAAGAGTCGTGGCTTGCCATTGCATGATAGGTTTTACTTAGTTTACTCTGATCCTTTTTCTTCTCCTCGATCTGGCCATGTCATTCAAATCCGCCGGCTGTATGTTAGCAACCCAGCTGAGCTGACTGTAACTTACTATAATAATACTGATGTTGATGTTTGTATCTGAACTATAGACTGTATAAAAACAAGTTATGAACATGTAAATTGTGAAGAGCCGAAATCACCAAATTGACAGTCGCAACTTATGTGCAGCTAAAAATGTATACTGAACAGCAGCACTTCATTTAGGACAAAGGTTAATGCCTTCATTAAAAGTATATCAAGTCTGGTCAAGATGCATTTATTTATCATTTGCATAGTTAGCACAGGGGAAAACTGGACATTAAAATGCTTGTGATGAGGCTCAGACAAATAGTGACAATAACAGGAGATAAACAGACATAGACGTACGTGGAGGGCACTGAGATTTAGAGTGACTTCAGTGACCCTGGCAAGATTCGAGATTGAATATTTTTATTCGTCACATACACAATTATATAGAGCATACTGTATAGAACCAGCAGTGAAATGTGAGTCAGGTCCGCTCCATGGACAGTGCAATTATTATTTAATTTTTATGTTTTTAAAAGAATGCTTACCAAGACTACATTTATTTTGCCAAAAGATACAGTAAAAAACAGCAACATTCTAAAATATTATTACACTTTAAAAATAACTGTTTTCTATTGTTATATGTTTAAAATATAACTTATCCTTGTGGTGTAAAGCTAAATTTGCAGCATCTAACTCCAGTCTTTAGTGTCACATGATCCTTCAGAAATCATAATATGTTTATTTGCTACTTAAAATAATTGTATTATTATGAATGAAGAAACTGTTATGCTTCTTAATATTTTTGTGGAAACTGATACATTTGTAGGGTTCTCTGATGAACAGAAAGCTCAAAAGATCAGCATTTATCTGTAATATAAAAGACTGAAATCTTTCGCTCTAGTTCTAATGTTGTCAACTTCCTCAGGAAAGCAATGCAGTGTCTATCCATTTAACATAAATTTTCAGATGACAATGGGGAAGTCATGGCCTAGTGGTTAGAGAGTTTGACTCCTAAGTTAGGAGGATTATACCAATACCACGACTTAGGTGCCCTTGAGCAAGGCATCAAACCCCCAACTGCTCCCCGGGTGCTGCAGCATAAATGGCTGCCCACTGCTCCGGGTGTGTGTTCACAGTGTGTGTGTGTGTGTGTGTGTGTGTGTGTGTGTTCACTGCTCTGTGTGTGTGTGCACTCTGATGGGTTAAATGCAGAGCACGAATTCTGAGTATGGGTGTATGTCACTTTGCTTTCCCTTTTTCAGTCAAGCCATGAGCAATATATTGATAAAAAATGAGGTATTACCAATGATTTTGTCAAACATATAAAATAATCATAAATAACACTTACTTTAAAATAAAATAAATATTATTTTAAAATAGGTTTTTACTGTTATTCATTAAACATTTAGAGTTCGCCAGTTTGAATCAAATAAACTTCACTTGGGTTGAAATGTAAAATATATATCAAACTTTGTCTATTTTTAATATATTATTAAAGGTGCAAGGTGTAATATTTGCAACAATCTATTTAAAATATAATATGCAGAACTATGTTTTCAGAGGTGTATAAAGACCTTTCTTAATGGACTGTTATGTTTTTATTACCTTAGATTAAGCAATTTATTATCTACATACACCGCGGGTGTCCTTACATGGAAGTCGGCATCATGTTTCTACAGTAGCCCTAACAGACAAATTGTTCTACAGAGTGCGTTTAGACACTTTGTTGTTCTTGCGAATGAAGCACTGACACAATGATAAACAAGTACATTAACATTCTCAATTACATCGATTTATTGAATAACTAAGTAAATACAATTCCTTAATTTACCTCTGTAAAGAGGTGTTTGCTGTCTTTACTGACGACATCTTTACCTGTGTTGGCCACTGTAGCATCGTAGCATCGCTCGTTGCAATTCCGTTGGTTGTAATTTAAAATTTACACACTGCACCTTTAAATAAGAATCATATTATTTTCTTAGGCTTCTAAATACTTATTGCTTATTTGCCTTGGTTTTGTAAGATGATCTTATCTCTTTTGCTTTCCTCTCACAGGTCTACTGTGTCTCTGTGATGAGACAATAGTCTAGGGAAGAGGATCACATACCCATGTCGACATGAAGGTCTTCCCCTCAATCCTCAGGACAGAATTCTGATGGTGTAGCCCTGTAGAGCCTCATCCACCCTAATGGGAGCTATCGGTGAAAAACACTCACCACAAACAGCTACCAATCCCATCAGCAGTGGATTAATCATGGTATATGCTGTTTAGGTATTTGTTACAATGGTTGAAAACAAGCATTCCCTAAGAAACATTTCATATCATTACAGAAGCATGATTTTACATTGGCTTCAGATGTGGCTAATTAATCAGAATGTTGAGTTGGAACTATACCTTTTATAATATTAGTTATAATATATTTTGTTTTTATTACAAGTGTTCCATAATGTACTATAAATGTGTACTGATTTCAGACTTAACAGTATTTATTTTGAATTACCTTATTTATTATGAATGTTCACATATTTATGATGATCTTCCGGTATTTGTCCAAATTGCAAAAAAAGGTGAAAACAATCAGCTAAGAAGCACCTTTCATTTTGATGTGTTTCATTTATTAGAATATCAAAAACAAGCATGTGCTTATTCAGGATAAACAATTAGATTTTGTTGATCATGATATTTAACTTTACAGTGAAAGACTGACCAGAAAGAGAGAACAGCAAATAATAATACAAAATTGTTAGAAAATATTGAGAGAGAGAGAGAGATAAGTATGTGAAATATTATTGATTATTGGTTATATTGAATTAGTGGGAGGCTCGGTGGCTCTACTGAAGCTCTGGCTCTCTCTGAAGTGTGCCACAGAGTTGGAGTACCTCACACAGTCGCTGCATGTCGGCCCCTCTGAGAGCACTAATAGCCTGTGTGTGAGGGTCCGCAGGCCTGTTAGTGCCGCACTAGTGACGAACTTGTAGCGTCACTGCCCACCCTGATCCAGTGCCTGCACCGCCACACAAAGACTCATTATGTGAAGCAAATATGCTGCGGTGACCCTTTCCTCCCCATGTGTGTGTATGTTATATATGTGATAGTATTCATTCAATGATTTAGAATTTAAATATCTGAATCCTACTTTGTTTGAATACTTTGCAAAACATTCTTAAAACATGTAGAATTATTTTACATTCATATAATTGAGATGTATATTAAACTTTTTTCTCTATGAACAACTCATTGTTATTTATATTTATATATATATATATATATATATATATATATATATATATATATATATATATGTCATTTTAATATGCTGATTAGGTGCTTAAGAAACATTTCTTATTATCAATAGTAAACTGATTGTGCTGCTTAATGCTTTTGTGGAAATATTTTTCTATTATTATTCTCTGAAGGACAGGAAAGAACAGAATTGATTTATCTAAAACAATATATATAAATGTCTTCACTGTCACTTTTGACATGTGACATCCTTGTTAAATAAAAATAAAAATTTATTTTAAATAAAAGTTAATAAATTCCTGAACGCAAACTTTTAAACAGAATTTTCATTATTTTAATTATTATAATAACTATTAGTGTGTGAGTAGTGTGACTATTATAATAATAATTATCTTTATTATTATTATAGAGATCAATGATCTCTATGAAGTATTTCAGTCAAGTTTCAGGCCCCACCATAGCACAGAAACTGCACTTGTTAAAATTACAAATGATTTGCTTCTTGCCTCAGACCAAGGATACATTTCATTGTTAGTTTTACTTGATCTTAGTGCTTTGTTTGACACTACTGTAGATCATGATACATTCATAAATCGATTACAAAACTATAAAGGTATTCAAGGGCAACCTTTAAGATGGTTTAGATCTTACCTGTATGTTCGCTACAACTTTGTTTTTTTAAATAAGGGAGTCATCTCAGTTAACACCAGTAAATTATGGAGTGCCACAAGGATCTGTCCTAAGTCCTCTGCTATTTTAAATTTACATGTTGCAACTTGGTAATATTATTAGAAAATATGGGATTAGTTTCCATTGTTATGCTTATGATACTCAACTATATATCTCAACAAGACCAGATGAAACTTCTAAATTATCTAAATTAAGAGAGTGATGATTTTTGTTAAGCCACCATTAAAATGAAAAATTAAAAATGTTTCTCATAAAAAATAGTCTTATCTACATTTATTTCATTGATGTTTTAGTCAACTTGCAGTTCTGGCCTGGCAGTCATATGAAGTATTGTGACTGTTCTCAGAACAGACAGTTTTCCCAGTCTTTCGTTGTCTGTCTCTTTCCATCCAGGTCTTGTCCTGCCTGGATCCTGGAGCACAGGAGTGAGGTCCTGCTTGTCTGTAGTAGGTCTAATCTGCCCGTGGAAAGCTCTAAAGAGCATGTCAATATGTTTCTCCCTTTCCAGACCGAAGGGAAGAGGCTGAGTGGTCACAGATGGGGAGGCCTAATTTGGAGAGAGAAAACACAGGAGATAAAACATGGTACATTTTTATCAAATGTCACAAAAAATTAGTGTGAACTGACATGTGCTATAATATAATATAATATAATATAATATAATATAATATAATATAATATAATATAATATAATATAATATAATATAATATAATATGTGTTTATATAATTTATGTGTTTTCACATAAAACAGGATATCAAAAAATAAATGCATTTAGTAATTTTTTATTCTAATATTTTAATTATTTATTTATATATTTATTTATATATACGTTTTTTTTAGAAGCCATGAAAAAATAGCAACAATTTTCAGATAAAAGGGGTAAATAATAATAATTGACTAATTACTTTTTTTCATGCCACTCTGGATTTTTTATTTATTTAATCAAAAGGTTTGTGATCAAGCCATAATTTGTTGTATAACTATACTAAAACATAAAGGCATAATTTAACATAAAATAAAAATTCCTTCATTTACTCACTCTCATGTTGTTCCAAACCTGAATCTTGAAAAAAACACATGATCAACATTTCATTTCATGATCAACATAAAAACATGTTGATCATGAAAGACATTTTACCAAATGCATAATACAAAAAAACTACAATTTAAGTAAATGGCGTCTAGCAACTTTTTGTTTACCAACATTCAAAATATATATTTTTCATGATCAACAGAAGAGTTTGGAACAACTTGAGGGTGAGTACACGATAACAGAATTTTTGGGCAAACTATCCCGTTAACGCTTTAACCAATACCAATTCATCTGCTAAATAACAACAACAGTGTAAGAGAATATCCTACCATTTGAGGTCCTGCGGTTTTTGGAGATGCTGGGCAGGTGCAATAGTGATGGGATAAGGGTTTTCTTTACTGAGAAACAGCTCCCAAACAAGCTCCAGATAGTGTGTTATTAGTTGTAATGCTACTCCTACACTGAACACCCCCTCCCCCTGACCTGCTCTCTATTTCCCGGATCTAGCCTAGTAGATCCTCCTCAAGTTGAGGTGGAGGTAGAGGAGTGAAATTACCTAACCTGAAACAATTCACATGATTTCATGCAGAAGATCATAATTTACGTGTGAGAGAAAGTTAAAGTTCTCTTTATTTTCAGGAAAGCATCAACTGTTAAATCACCACACAAAATTAAAGTGATACTGTGATAAAGATATTGACAAGCAAATAGCATGACCTTCGTAACCATCAGCGTCTCATCAAAGCTCAATGAAGCCAGTCTCAAATGGCTTCAGATCCAACCAACTCTCTTCTCTGGAGACCTTCGATCACATTTGTTGGCCAGTAGCACTACTACTTTTGCCATAGTATGGACAATCTGATGGATTTTTGTCTCCAGAGCATCTTCAACAAAGTCCTCGAGACTTCTGCTGGGGTTTCTCTGAGTCTATCATTTGGTTTACACTTGCGTTCAGCCTGTGATGTCTCCAGGTGAGATTTCAGGCAGG
Source organism: Carassius auratus (assembly GCF_003368295.1). Taxonomy (NCBI): domain Eukaryota; kingdom Metazoa; phylum Chordata; class Actinopteri; order Cypriniformes; family Cyprinidae; genus Carassius; species Carassius auratus. Next base: position 57,600 of record NW_020524816.1, on the reverse strand, counting down.
TATTTTTTGGGGTCTCCGGGGAAAGGCTGAGATGGTGCCTGGTTAAAATGTCCCATCAGGAAGATTGCGATGGTGCCCAGTATAAACAGCAGCGCCATGACGATGAAGCACATCCTGTCAATCACCCTGGCAACCAGAAACCATTCTTCATTTTCCTGCAGAGTGAGAAGAAAGGATGACTGGAATTCAGACTTCAGCACCAGTTTTTCTGGGATTGGAAGGTTAAACCCTGACATAAACATCTAATGTTCCTGTGTAAACGAGAGACACATTCAGCCTCATGTTTGGAGAATTCTGGAACAGTCACTCACACTTTGAAAGTCATTTTGGTGCTTGGCACTTTCCACGATGTGTTTACAGGACGACACACACTGCTGCACTTCTGGTGAAGCTGAAGCCAAACTGGATTCCAGATCCTGTGCTGTGTTCCCTCCCAAACCATTTTCTGAGGTCACACCACAAAAGAGCAAATTTAAGGACAGAAAACCACCTTATTAAAAATTTTATTTAGTTGGATTTAATGTTAAACATTTTAATTAATAATAAACTTTTTCTATATTATATATATATGAACTAGTATTTGAAAATCTATATTAAAATATTTAATTTATGGTTTATTTAAAATGTAGAATTATGTAAAGGATATAAAATAAAGACATGGCATATAAAAGTCAAAGTAAATTTTTGTCAAAAATTGTCACAAAAAAAATCATTGTGAATTGACATGCTATATTTTCACATAAAACAGGATATCAAAAAATAAACGCATGAAGTAAATTTTTATTCTAATATTTTAATTAATTATAAAAAATTATTATACATTTTTATTTTATTTTTGTAATAAGTATTTTTATTTTGCATCAAAAATAAGAAATATATAGTAAAAAACATTAATATGTTGAAATATTTTTACAATTTAAGATATATACACAATTAAAATATATTTTAAGATATATATGTCATGGCAAATCTGAATTTTCAGTAGCGATTACTTTTTTTGTGATCCTTAATATATTTGTGGAAACTGTGATATACATTTTAGAATGCAAAAGGGCATTTATTTAAAAAAAATTGTTTTAAACTATTTTCCAACCTTATAAATGTATTTTCTCTTACTTTTAATAATTTTAATGCATTCTTTCTGAACAAAAGTATTAATTTCTTTCCAAAAATGAACCAACCCCAAACTTTTGAAATCTAGTTTAACTCACGTATTTTCTCTAAAGTGTTCTTCAGCAGCCCTTTTCTTTCCTTCAGTCGACTGAACATCAGCTCTGAGCGTGCTGTTCTGAACATGTATTCATCAGCTTTTGCTATTAATCCCAAAGAGCTTCGTCTCCTGCGGCGAAGAGGAGTGCCGTTGCCCAGGGCAAACATTTTAAAATCCCCTTCCTCCTGCTCAGGTTTCCAGCGCTGCATCGTCATCCTCAGCAGACGAGGAAGGATGTTCAACAAGACCTGAGTTGCACCAAAATGGAGGGAAAAGCTATTATATAAGAACTTTTTCATTAAGTAATTTTGGATAGGACAACAAGAATTAAGTAAAAAATAGTTAGATAATTCTGTTTTACCTTCCTGATGGTGTTGCTCATAGGATGTGTGTTTGGAGTTCGCAAAGAAACATTCAACACCACCACACAGTTCATCACAGTTATTGTGGTCACCGACATCACAAACATCAGATACCTGCCAAAAGAACACTATTTTTCTTATGTTGCACACATTGAATACAAGTATATCAGAAACTGATGAAAATATGTAATGAGTGAATAAAAGCACAGACTCACTTTCCGATGAGAGGAACAGCTTGGGAAGTTTCTGGCACTTTCTTGGCAATAAGGAACAGGAAGACAGTCTGACCGAGCAGGATCGCAATAGTCATAGTACATTTCTGTCCTCCAGCTATTATAAACAAACAATTAGTTCAACATACTAATCACAAACATACTGATTAGAAATGATTGATTTCATAACTAAATGACAGTTTAGGTTAAAGTGATTGTTTTACTGCAAAGGTTACTAATTCACTTCATTATGATATAGTTATATGATATAAGTTTTTCCTATTGCCCCTACTGGTCAATGGCTCTGGGTGACATCAATAGCCACACAAAAAAAATCACTGTACATTTGTAAGAACTTGCTGAAATAGCAAGTCTATTGGAATTCAGCCACATCAGAATTTTTTAGCATTTGCTATTGAGCCTGACCTTTGGCCGGCAGGAAGTAGACGAGCAACCCAAGGGATGAGAAGAGGACACAGGGCACGATGATATTGATGATGTAGAACAGTGGTTTCCTCTGGATGATGAGGAAGAAGATGATCTCCTGGTACTCCAACTCATCTGGGCTGTATCGCTTGTTAACTAGCTTCTTAGCAGGGCGGTGCTTAATAGCCCATTCTCCATTCTCTGACCAATCAGTGCACAGAATAAAATGCATGTTTATGCACAATTATGATTATTAGTGCTGTTTGCTGAGAGAAGCATTAGCCTACTATACTCATCCTCGGGGTTAGGGATCTTACCACATTAAACCTTGGTAAACTGGTAGTGAGAAGAAAGAATGTCTAGAATTCAGACATTAATACATTTTTATGGGGAAGTAAAAATGTGATATTACTTTTTTTTTTTTTTTTTTAGGAGGTTAATTGTATTTGTTTGTATCACAAAACATATTGTTTCAAAGCAGCTTTACAGAAGATTGTGATGTTAATATTTATAACATCTCAATATCTTGCCTTTTGGTCACTTAGCATAGAGCTGGGCCATTATATAGTTTTTGTGATGATTCAAGTAATCAAACTGTTGAGATATGCTATATTGTATATATCTCCATTCACACGTATATACTACTTTACATGATAATAATATCTGTTTAGCAAGTTGACTGTATGTTTACTAAGATTTGCAGGACTTTAATTTACAGCAGTCACGGTTTTACAATTCAAATAGCACCCAACAAGCATATTTTACTTTCTTTGTCTTTATGGTAAAAAAAATAAATCATAATAATAATGTGCTACTGGAGGTTTAGTACCAGTAAAAGCTTCTGGATCAATCTCTATCCACTCCATGGTGATGTTGTCTTCGTCTGACAGCATCAGTTTAATTTCATTGGCATTGTACGTCTGAGACCTGCAAAAGCAAAAAGAGTGTAAGCCAGAATAAAGCATCTTATTTCCATGTATTTCCACCACTCAAGACAGATGGATCAGCCGTACCTGAACACCATGCTGCAGTTCTGCCAGTCAAAAGGGAAGTAGTTGACTTTGATGGCACATGAGCTTTGGTAGATGGCCGGAGGCAACCAGACCACACTACCATCAGGATCTATCAGAGCGTTAGTGTAGAGCGCCACCTCAAAACGTCCATCCACACTACACAAACACAAAAAGGTAGGCCTGTTTAACAGGTCACATTTGATGGACTAAAATACTCAGATTTGCACATTTCAGACTAGTTATTTTCATAACTATAAACTACAACGAAGTTGAAGATACAGTGAGATGATGATTTTTACTGCAACTTTTTTTTTAGGATTTAGTTTCTGTCTTTTGGATGATCTGCATAATCAAATCGATCAATAATTTAGTCTCTCACTTGTTCTCCAGGCCGATGTCCGGCAGCCAGATAGCTTTAGAGGGAAGACGCATACGTGTGATGTTCTCATAGACCTCAAACCCTGTCCTGTTAGCCCAGCGGAGTCGATAATCATGCCATTTCTGCAAAGAGAGAGAGAAAGAAAGGTATTTTTCTCTGAAATCGCTGTTTGCATATACACAGATGTGATTATTCCTACCATTTCAATCCAAACGCATGTGGTGAGGGTCTCTTCCTTCTCATTCTGAACATGGAGAAAGGATGATAAACAATAGAGTCACATATTACACACATATTTACAGTGTGTATACACACACATGCAGAGCTTTACCAGAGAAATGAGGTTTGTGAGGGTCATCTTGATCTTCACATCGATGATGTCACCATGGTTCTCCATAGGCCGTATGTTCTTGTTGTATCCCACCATTAGATCTCTGTGCAGAGATCCTTCTAGATTACAGGCCACATCTGAAACACAATGTCAATGTCAATGAATGTCAATTCAATTCTTTATTTAATTATTCATCACAAAAAGTTTTTGTACATATATTTTGTATAAATAATAAAAAAACAAATTGTTCACTTAATTTATTTTAAATAAGGAAATCCTTTTAGATAAGATAAGTTGAAAAATAAATAAATAAATACATTTGGAAATGTTTTATTGTACTATGCACAACTGTAAAAAAAATATTACTGTAATTAGTTATCACAACTTTAACATAAGTAATAATTTGTTGTTATAAGTTATAAATTGTCCGTGCTTGTTTTTTTTTATTTAAGTTAGTTTAAAATATCAAATCATGTGGGATTCAAAGAAGATAATGAAACCATTTCCAGCTAAACATTTCATATTTCATAATATTTCATATTAAGATTGCAAGGGTAAATTACAAAACAAAAGATGTATTTTGCACAAAATAAAAATATGAAAACCCAAAACTGATGTCATAAATGCTCTGGATGTTCTTAGATTAGTTTAAAAGCATTGCAATTTATTTATTTTCATAAAACTGAAGTTCGTTCTGGTAAAAGTGCAGTTTGTGGATTTTCCAGTGTCTTCTCAGTCTCCTTGCTGTCCTTTGTCTTGGTTGGTCTGAGTACACACACATTAGATCTTTACAGTTAAAATAAATATCCTTATTACAAAAGCAGATATATGTTTATATATTAGGCAAGCTTTTACTGTACGTTATACTCGTGCAAATCAACAAGGATTTAACACCCTATTTAACACCCTGTTTGACAGTTTAGCATGCTGCCACTACATTCTCTAACTTTAACACTTCAAAAAGACGAAGTGTGAACATGTAAAGTCCAGTGGTGCCATAAAGGATTTGTCTGCCAGAATTTCTTTTCAATTGTTTTTCTACAACATATTGTTTATGACAGTCTGCATGTGTTGAACTGGATTAGTCCACAAAATAGCTGGGAAAAAAACAGATTGTATTACCAGAGAATAAGAATGATAGAAGCATCCATAACCAGACGGTTTTTGTGGAAGTGGTCGGATCCATGTCTTTATCCTCAGAGCAGCATTAGTGAAGAAGGGCTCTCCAGCACCTGCTCAGTGTGTGTGTGTGTGTGTGTGTGTGTGTGTGAGGAAAACACAGTTGTTTAGGAATGGGAAGGGTTACAGGAAAAATAGGTGTGGTTCCAAACTAGAATTCTCATTGTTATTTTCAGAATGCCCACACAGTCTGTACCCATACTGTGTGTCAGCTGTCACCATACACACATGCGCACACACACATATCAAAGACCTCAAAACAGGGTCACAGGAACTAGTTGTATTCGCTCTATCTGTTTCTCTCTTATGTAAAGCAGAAAGATATAGTTACAGTAAGTCAGTGCACAGATGGTGTCCCAGGCATGGTTTGCGGAAAGACGTGTGTCATCAGCTGTCATATGTTCATATCTATCTAACAATTGTCGTCTGGGGAGACAAAGAGGGTCATAACATCATAAATTCCTTCATTTACAAATTGGGAAATTGGCTTTGCTTAAATTTGGATGTGTTTAGTAAAGATTTCATGCATGTTTTTTTGCATGAATAGACAGTTTTGTGGAATGTTTGAGAGTGCGAGCCGATCTGTGAGCTGTACTGTGGGTCAGCGGGTGCTAATGGGGATCACATCTTCTAGTCTAGTGTATTATTATAAACCTAATGGCATCTCTGAAGCATACATTCATAACAGCTGCACTTAGTCAGCTATTTTTTACGATGTCTTGGAGATACATCAGATAAGAAACTTGAATACGTGTCAATTTTTTCCCAAAAAGTCTGACATTTCAAAACTGAGGTTTCGAGTCATTTTATCATTCGCTCAGCTGATTCGTTAAAAACACAGATTTATTAAAAAATATACTATTTCAGGTAGTGGAACAAAAGAGTTCCAGTTAAACAGCAATTTCAAGTATATGAGCTGAAAATCTGAATATTATTATATAGGTTATTATTGCCTCATAAGCTGGTTCACTGGGTGTCCAGTGTAAATGAACAGTTCAAACAAACAAATTAATAAATATAAAAACAGATGGTCAGACAGACTAAGCAATGAACAAAGGATGGGGATTGATTGATGGATGGATGCTTTATTCGACATCCTGTGATTAAACTATGTTTTTAATGAGTAAAGCTGTAATTTTTACAGGTAACAAGGGTTCATAATATTTGATCATAGACAGAGAGTTCAGAAATATCATGTGTTGCCACCCTGTACCATTACAATCCTTCACCATTAAGTGCTGGGGTTTATTTTTAACACTTTGGAATTTTGGAATGATGGATTCTAGACTGGCTGTTTGTTTGAGGATCAGAGATGCAGGGCTTATTGATACAAACTATTTCCATATAATTCCATCCGAATAGAATATAATGGAATCCTTGCAGTATCTGGCAGAGATTCAAAATTTGCAAGAGATTAAAGTGAAATTCTAAACTAGAGTGCAAGAGTAGCTAGATCATCCAATCCTGTCAATCATTACACAAGAACATATCAACACAACAGCTGTTTGCAACACTTCTGTGACAGTACTTCTGGTATCCGCCACACCATCTCATGCATTATTTTTGTCCATTCTGAAGTACAGGGGGCCCAAACTGATCCCGAAACACACTCAAGGATCATATAAACATGTCAAACTGTGAAGCTACAGTTGATTGGCACTGAAAGTGAATTTACATTGCACCTAAGGAACCTCTTACGAATTCTTTTTAAAGGTGGAACAGACAATGAGCTGCAACTGTCAACTATCAATCATGCAGCCATGGCATTTCTCAGTGTTCCTTTAGGATCCTCCAGAATCTTTAGTGCTCATTCTGAAGCCCAGAGGATTGTCATCAGCTCCAAATAAAGAATCAGAATGATGTTTGTTAGTAATGTAGGGACACCTGTTGTGGAACAGCACAATTAGGACAGTTCCCGTATACTAAAACCCCTCAGACACTAAATCTGAGCCAAAAAAGACCCCCTGAGTTCCAGCACTGCTTCCTGCTGACAGAGATGTTCAGCTGCCACGAACTGACATGATCATAGCAAGTGCAGATTCAGGGAAGGTAAACAAGCCTTTAAATAAGGTGATTTCTGGCAGACGTTACTTCCTTTTCCCATAAATCTGAAATAGAATTGTTACATGAGAGTCAGCAGTAGTGCAAGTAGAAATATGAGTAGGAGTTAAAAGAATGGGTTAAATAAATACAACAGGAATTAAAGATTAGAATGGTGTGAAATACACACCTGGAAAAAAAAAGGAAGTGAAAAAATTAAAAAGTGAAAGGAGGAGAAGGGGAAGGAGCAAAAATGAGAAAAGAAGGAATAAAGGGGAATGGGAAAAAGAAAAAGAAAGGAAGAAAGAGGGAGGTTAAAATGAAAGTGAATTGCTCAATTTAATAAAAAAAATATTGTAGCTCATACTGTATACCACAATGGTATTTTTATTTTATCAATGCACTGTCATATACAATATATATATATATATATATATATATATATATATATATATATATATATATATATATATATATATATAGGTAATTAAAAAAAGAGTTCTTGACAAGCTCATGAGAACAACCTTTATTTAAATATGGTTAAATCTTTCACTCCATTTTATTCTTGATTTTTTTTTTCATATAAAAAATACAAATAAATATATAACAAACATCAAATATAATATCTGTACAGTTTGCAGCACAGACAGGAGGATCAACCTCTGTTCCTGTGAAATAAGTTAAGTCAGGGTGGACATACAGTCACCGTCAGTCCAGTCTCAGTATGCAGTGACCAACTCAAAAGTGGCAGCTGTCCTGTGATGACTCTAGGAAAGAGGCCCCTTCCAGTCATTTCCATAGCAGCAGATCATATTAGAGAGTCAAGGATGTAATAACGTTTAATGTTGGGGATGCTGTTTCAGTTCAAGTTTACTTTCAGCAGCTTACATGAGTGTGTTTTACGTTTTTAGAGCACCAAAGGCAACAGCAATGATGCGTGGCATGCTGCGGTAGAAAGCCTCATTCTCTAAACCCACCAAGCTGTAAAAGGTCAAAGGTCGTCCACCAACAGTGGCCTTGATCCGTGACTGATACAAACCACGTTCATTCTTAGAATTCAGGTCAACCAGCACCTGAGATGATGAACACACATAAAGAGATACATACAAAATTAAAATCCAGCACCACAGAAACATAACATAAATTACAGATGTTTGGGGTAAGTAGATTTAACTAAGGTGCATTAAATTTATCAAAAGTGAAGGTAATGTAGAAGGCATTTATAGTATTTTTTTTGTCTTTTGAACTTTCTACTCATCAAAGCATCCTTGAAAACCAAAATATTAAGCAGCACGACTGTTTTTAACATTGATAATAAGAAGAAATGTTTCTTGAAAAGCAAATCAGCATATTAGAATGATTTATTAGAATGGAGTAATGAGTGATGGATTTGCCATCACAAGAATAACTGATTAGTAATATAACTGTATAATAACTACTTTAATATTACAAAAACTTAAAGACCCCTAACTTTTAAACAGTAGCGTATATATTATCATCTAATACAACTTCTGCAGAGTGTGTCTAGTACCTTCTGCGACACACACACACTCACCTCCTGGAAGATCATGTTTATGCTGTTAGAAGGAACAGACAGGATCCAGTTGTACATCTCGTTGGTGGTGCTGACCAGCTGTGCTGATTCAGTCACTCCTGAGCAAACTACAAAACACAGAGAACAAAGCCTTTAAAAACAGTAAATAATAAAAACTAAGATTCCTTAATATAAATCTAATGTTAACCTCATATTCCTCCAAATAATATGAATGGCACAGCTGACGTGTGTAGGCTCTATGACACAATTTTCAATGAATAGAAATGCAAAATGTAAATTAAACGAGAAACTGTACCTTTTTCACTGGCTCCTCGTTTCTGTCGCTTGTGTAGATCTCTCTTTCTCCTCCACAGGAGCTCTGAAACAATAATTAGTCTTTATTTTTATTAAATGAATAATGCATTTTTTTGTAATTAATTCAAATAATTATAATCATTTTATTTATAAATATATATTAGGCTTACTATATTAATATTCCTGATTGTCCTAATGTCTTTGAAATGTTAAATTTAGTCTGAAGCTTTTATTTTTGTATTTGTATTTACATTAATTCTTTTCAAAAGTATATATGATTTGAATTTAATAGGTGAAAAAAAAAATCCAGTAATTGCAGAAAAGTCCTTTTAACAACTTTTATGAATTAAAGTTTCCTGTTATTCTTCCTCAATATTTTGGCACTCCGTTTTTTCATTATTAACTCTTACTTTTGAAGAGTGGCTGTTGAAGCAAGGGCATCTGGGTAGGGACAGGGTGTTTTTCAAGCACTGAGTCAGAAGGTTCCTGGTTCTTGAGTTTCAGCGGTTGTGTTGAAGGCTCCACAGATCTGGATGTTGTATCCATGTCATCCCGAGGGGATGCTGTCATCACCGGACGTCCTGTGACACTCCCTGTGCAGCTTCCTCTCAGAGCTTTATATATCAGAGCAGTCAAAATGTCAGCTGACAATACAGACTCCCTAGATTTGGCACGATTATCCTGTTGTTGTTTTCCAGTGCTGGTAATGGGGAAATCCCTCTGAAACAGTTGGTAGTCCAATTCTGGTATGACAGGAATGTGCAATGATTCTAGTTTGGAACGCAGGATAGCAATGGAGGAGCGCAGTGATCTGTCGAGCTGCTGAAGAGGTGCTTTTTCACTCTCCTCATCCTGAAAATTTAATCAAATGACCATCAGCGTTAGCTCATTGTGAAATGCTGCTCCATCATATTAAAGCCATAGTTTAAGTTAGACACGTTTACCGGTGTGAAGAGTTGTTGCTCCTGAGACAGTTCCTGTGAGTTCTTCAGTTCTTTGTTTTGATCCAGATCTTCAGCAATGCCTGTAAGGTAGCTCTCCCAGTCGTCCACCAGGGGGCCCACTTTCTGGAATAGTGCTGGCCGGCCTACCTGCTCTTTGAGAATAATTTGTTGGTTAGATGTATAACAAAATGGAGAATAATAAATACAGATTCTGAAAGATATTTCATGCTGGAACGCACTGTATACATACTCATGTGCTCTGATTGAAGCAAAAAATCAGGAAAGTTTAATGGCTCTACCTGTTTCAAATGCATTTCTGCGTCTTCGTGGTATATGAGCAGAGCTGTACACATTCTCCACCAACTGAGGAAGAGTCTGAGTGAAGAAGGTCAGATCGACTTTATCTCTGATATAGTCATCGGCCCTCTGAAGCAAGTCCAGAAGAGTCTGCAGGAAGGAATGCAGCTCTGTAAAGAGAACGACAGTGGACGGTGAGAAAGGCAGTAGTTGGAGGAAAGGGAAATATATTTTATAATATATATTCAAATAAAACACTGTTTTACTGTTTTTACGTTATTTTTTAAAAGTACACCATGAAATGACTAAATGTAAGCATAGTTAAAATCTATTTATTTATGTTTACTGACATATTGTTTGAGTCTTTATAAAATGGAAATTAAACTTTATTTGGAGTATCACTTGTGAATAACGCACATTTCTTAATTTTAAGCCTAATATCACTACTGATGAGGATTTTATGATCTTTGAATAATATCAGTCTTTAAAAGCAAGATATTTAAAGTGCACCTTAAAGGGGGGGTGAAATGCTATTTCATGCATACTGAGTTTTTTACACTGTTAAAGAGTTGGATTCCCATGCTAAACATGGACAAAGTTTCAAAAATTAATTTGTACGTTTGAAGGAGTATTTCCGGTTTGTCACAAGTTTCGGAAAGTTTTTTTTCGAGTATGGCTCTGTGTGACGTTAGATGGAGCGGAATTTCCTTATATGTGTCCTAAGGCACTTCTCCCGGAAGAGCGCGCGCTCCCGTATAGCAGAGCACTGAGAGCACAACAGACGTTAACTGATCAGAGCGAGAGCATCGCGAAATGTCACAAAAGAAGTGTGTTTTTGGTTGCCAGGGCAACACAACCCTGCACAGATTACCAAAAGAGAAACAGCATTAAGGGACCAGTGGATGGAGTTTATTTTTACAGAGCATCAACAGAGTTGAGTGCAAGTGTTTTTGTTTGTTCCCTGCATTTCGAAGATGCTTGTTTTACAAACTACATGTACAGCTTAAAAAAAAAAAAAACGACATAAAGTGGAACATTTTCCAAAACCGCTAAGCAAATATATACAGTTTCAGTACATACCACATAGAGACGTCGTTGCTGATGCTGCTCTTGTTCAATTTCAGCCTCTGGATCTGATTCTGGATCATAAATATACGCTGAATCTGACTGTTAGCCATGGTTTGTTTTGGATAATGTTTTTTTCCTCAAGGTAAAGTCACAGCTTCCAAACGCTCTCAACGCAAAAGCTTACTCGCGCTCGTGATTCTTTAGCTCCGCCCACACGTCACGCCTCCAGTCGCTCGTGTTTTTCCGGGAAAAATCGGTACAGACTATCTTATTATCTTATAATAAAACGAAAGACTTTTTGGAGTTATGAAGGATGCAGTACTACTCTATAGGTACTCAAGATTAACAGGATATTGAGTGAAAACGAGCATTTCACCCCCCCTTTAAGTTTACTTAACATGAAATCAAATACACTTTAGTTTACAGTATTTACTTTTCACTAGGATAAATTTATGAGCTTAAAGTTAAAGTTAAAGTTACATGTAGATTTCTTTTAAAACTAGTTTAAATTCAAAAAATTTTTTAAATTGATTAATTTCATAGAAGTGAGCCAAAAAGTGTCCAACGTACATGTAAAACTCCTTCGATGCAGTTTAAAAAGCATCACAGAATACACTCTTTTAAGGTGCAGAGCTAGTCAACAAAACTACATATTTCCATTTATGTTACTTCATAGTATACTGACTTTACTATTATTCCAAACACTGAAAAATATTCATATTAAATAATGAGCATGCACATCCAAAGTAGCACTTGTACTGTACTGTACTGTAGGTTAATTCTGTTGAAATATGTAATTTGGTCTGGATGACTTACGGCACTTTTTAAACCGGCTTTGGCATTTGTCCTGAGCGAGACGCTGGCAGGCAGAGGGGTCGAGGGTTGGAGAGCAGGATAGTGTGTAGAAGTGGCAGAGCGTGGTGAATTCTGACATCTGCTGTTCTTCAGACAGCTCTGTTGTCTTAAGCAGCTCAGGACATGTGGGCTCCCGACTCCCAAAAGACTCTGGAATTTGGAGAAGGGAATATAAAAAAGATTTTGCAGGATTTGTGGCTTTCCACACAATTTGGATTTGTTACCTTTCACAGAAAGAGTAGGAGGGTTTAAACTCAAGGCAGTGGAGATTTCTTTGTTTCAGTATTGTGTGTGCAACATGTTGAGCAACTCACTCTGTATCTCTGTCATGACCCAATCAGAGAAGGCGGTGACCCGTGTGTAAACGCCAGGCTTTCCCCTCTCCCCACAGCCATCCCCCCAAGAGGTGATGCCAAACAGTTGAAACCGTCCTGATAAACTGTCCTGGAAGATCAACGGCCCTCCAGAATCACCCTGTTGAAATATTCAAGTCAGATGCAGTGCTTATGAAGCAGATATGATGTTTCTTCATCAGGTGTGGTGTCCATAATGCAAGCTAGGATGATAACGTGGAGATACCTGGCATGAGTCAATGCCTCCAGACAGGTACCCAGCGCAGAACATGGTGTTCGTGAGCAGCTCCTTCCCCAGTGCACTGTGACAGGTGCTCTGAGTCAGCAGGGGCACCTTTGCCTCCATCACCACATCTGCAGAGGGTCCGTCTACACTCATACAGAGAATCAAGACAAACATAACATAACACTTCACGGCATTCTAAGCAAACATTGTGTGATATTACTGAGCTCTTTTTCTAAAATATTAGCTATGCAGATTGTCTTACCCTCATACAAAGAGCCCCAGCCGGCCACCAAGCAGGGTGTACCAGCCGGTGGATCGAGGTCAGAGGGCAAGCAGACAGGTGTGACCCGTTCAGACAGAATAACTGGAGAACTCAGCTCTACCAGGGCAATGTCGTTATTAAATGTCTTTGGGTTAAACTACACCACGAGGAAAACATTGGACACAGATGGGACACATTTAATAATAATAAAACATTCTGCATTGTTTTAAATATTTTTAGATATATAGTATTACAACAAAGTTTTTTTATGTTTACCTTTGGATGAGCGATGATGCGATTGACTTTCATGATCTGCTCATCAGGGTCAGTTTTTGTGAGGTCAAACTCTCCCACTACAGCTGTCCAGTAACTCTCACCACGGCTCCTGTTTGGGGAGATACATTTTATATGTTCACAAAATAAGTACATAAGTACATTCACAAATAGAACAGTACCACAAAGCACAATTTATTTATTTTTAATGTTATGGCACATTTAATTGCTGTTAAAATTGTGTATTGTTCACCTATTTTACAACAAGTCGCTAATAAAACAATCCACCTGTTTTATAGACCTTATGCATCAGAGAGACAAATGCACAGAAAAACTTACATTTTTGCGGGAGCTCACTGTTAAAGAGTAATTAGCTGGTGAAGTGTTTTGACTTATTGTAGAGCTAATGAAAGTTATCATGTTCATCATAATGATCATAGTGTTAGTAACAACAAATGTCAGTTGACCAGGAAGATTTAAAAACTAGCGTTTCATTCATACATTTCTTTTGACTTTGACCTTACGCTGTGGAAATACAAACCATAGGACAGAAGACAACGAGCGCAGTGCTGAAAAGGGGCAGGGCTACGTGAGGTCTATAAAAGTGCAAAATCATTTAGTGCCTTCAGTGGAAAATTTCTTATCCATACCAATAGCGAGATTTTAAAGTAGAAATGCAACAGTTGCGAAGGTTATTTTTTACATGTATTAGGTTGCAGATTACAAGTTACCCTATTAAAAATGTAATGAGCCGTGTATCTCAATTATTTTATTAATGTAACTGATTACATTTAATAACTTTTGGATTACTTTTCAAAATTTCTAACAAATGTTTTATGAATTAAGATTTTATACACACACACACACACACACACACACACACACACACACACACACACACACATATATATATATATATATATATATATATATATATTAAAGCACAGCCACCACAAGATCAGACTTTAGCACTTATTTTTACTTTAAGATCGTGGGAAATAGTTTAATAGCTAAGATAGATACTAAGATAGAATGCCTTGGTCAATCTTAAAGAATAAAACACAAATGCCTCCTCACATATTTTAGAGCAGTAAATGCAATTTGGGAAATATGTCAATTAAATCTTTATGTGTGTGTAAAAATATTCAGATAATCGTTTTAGACATTTTCAAAAGTAACTGTAATTTTTTCTCACTAACTGTAACTTATTATAGTTCTATTTATTTTGTAATTAGATTCTTTAATGCCATTGCACATAACTAATTACTTCCAAACACTGAAGATATCCCGCCTAACATTAAGTTTCTAAATTATGTAGTTATGTATTTTGTAATACATGTATATGTATTTTTTACCCAGCAAAGCAGTGGGCAGCAGTGAGGACCCAAGAGCTGTCAACCAGAACACCCCCACACATCAGAGCCCCATCCAGCCGAAGGTTCACCAGCCATGGCCAGCTGCCCAGAGGAGCAGGAGATCCCCCCATGATACGAGAGCGAGGCTGTGTCAGGTTTTGCGAGACGGCGAAACGCTGGCCACACACAGCTACACAAAGGAAGCCAAATGATCAATGTCAAAGCTGAAATTACATTAAAAGGGAGCTTTATTATTTATATTTCAGTAAAACTGAAGGTTGATTTTTAAAGAAACATTTAAAAGTTCTTAGTATGTTTACATAATCCACTGAATTTTTTTATTTTTGTGTTTTTTTTGTTTTACCCTGTGCTGTGGTCTGTGTGGTCGGCTCCAGGTTCTGCATGGTGTTGAGCAGACTGCACTGCAGGACCCGAGCGCTGCAGCTCTCTCCCATGACTCTGATGCACAGGTCTTTGTTCACCTGTGCAGGTGTGCAACGATGTCTGTAGAAGCCACAGGCCTGACTCAGCAACCAGCTCCTCTCTCCTTCATCAGCTTCCTTCTGGGCGCGAGATATGACCTCACAGCTCGGCTCTGACTGTGTGTCCTCTGGAGATGCTACAGAGTAACCACCACCATCAGCATCCGTTTTTAAAGTCAAAGAGTCAAATAAAATGTGTATTCAAGCTTACCACAAGCGCCGTTTCGCTGTCCACAGTCCTGAAACAGGCAGGGCACACACCCTCTGCAGCCAGCTTCGACTTTACTGCGGTCCGATACGGCAGCATCTACGGCAGACAGAGCGCGGGACAGAGCCGCCTCCATCACTACAGTTCCTCTATCAGACAGCGCTGTAGATAGAAGCAGAAACAGATGTAAGCAATAGTGAGTACATCCCTCAAAACATTTAATACAAAGCAAATCAAAGAAAAACATTAAAAGTAGGTATAAAGAAGAAAATTAGACATTTTAGCTCAGCGGAGCAGAAAATTGTGTTGATTTGGTGTTTATGTGTAAATTAGAGAAGATTAATGAAATATTTTTGTTTCAACAATAAAATGGTCAGATATGCATATAAACAAATACTAAAACTACAGGACAGAGACCCAACTAACAAAATATATACTAAGAATGAAACATTTAAAAACTCTTGGTTGTGCATATGTTAGAAAAACATTAATGGAACATTCCATTTGATCATTTTGCAAACATTATGATAATGTTACTTTTGAATGTTCTCTGAACAATTCACGAATTCTGTGAATGATGTAAAAATAACTTTTTTGCCATAACATTGAGAATGTTATTAAAGACCAGATGACTTTGAATTACATTTTTATTTTAACATTGCTGAAGAGAACCTTGCAAGAATGCTCGTCTGTTCCCTGTTAGGTGGGGAGAAATCCAACATTTGCAAACAGTCTGAAAAGATTTCTTCAGCAAAAACAAATCCATTGGGAGTTTCTCAATATATTACTGGCTGTGATAAAACTACATTTATATAATACATTATGTAAAAAAATGTATATATAAAAAAATCTATATGTGTGCAGTATTTTACTAGTAATGTTTTTTTCATCAGGACAAGTGAGCAAAGTCATGCTCAAATCAGCACTAAAGACACCAAACCCAAAGTTCAAACACACCGATTCACATTCAGCCGTCCTCTCCTCTCTATATCCCAAAGAGTGAGAGAGACATCAAAGCTGATTGAGATCTTAATGAACGGCCTGAACTCTGGCCTCTGTGGTGACTATGCTAAACTCCTGAACACAGTCTCACTGTGATGGCACACAAGTCGCACACAATGACTCTGGTTGCATTTTGGTTTAACCTTTTTTTGTTGTTGTTGTTGTTTTGAGCAGTTCTACATTTGCAACACTTTGGCAACAGGATTATTAAAAAGAAAAAGAAAGCATAGTCATGAGATTGGTTTGGATGTCACAGTGTTATTGCATCTTCAACTTGTAGTTTTACACTCTCAGTCACTGAGGCAGAACCTTAAAGTACAAAATCCAATGATACATATTTGTACTTTATTTACCTTTAAATGGTACATGTTAATACCATATAGCTGTGTATCAGTAACCTACCTAAAGTGTACATATTAATAGCTTATAAAAGGGTTCTGCCCCAGTGACAGTTTTGTATCTTTCTTCTAAGAATGTAGAAACAGCCAAAATGACTAATACCTGGCCTACCTTTAAGTGCACTCTGTGGCATTCTGTACACTTCTCTCGCTGGTGGCGCCCCACCACACCAACCAATCAACATCAACATCAGCAGTGACATTGCACCCATGATTCCACTTCACCTGTCCACAGGTGAGTTTTTCTTAAGAAGTTCCACTTAAAAGCACAGGTGCATGGACACAAATCAGCTCCTTTCGTATCAAGCGTCCCACCTCCTGGCTGGCTTAGCTTTTTCTCACACTTCCTCTCGGAGGACCTGTTGGTGAAAGAAGCTGATGGAACAATGGAAGAGCATGGAGCAGCCCTCCAGATATATGCAAAAGCACTGGACCTCTCCCTGAGGGGTGGGCATCAGGGCCAATGCACTCCCAGTTGAATTCATTAAGACGATGAGAGCAAATCACGAGGAACTTGCCAATGCTGGAAATGTTCTGTGGTGAGAGAAAAAGAGGGTAAGAGAAAGAGAGCTGGATGGGTAGGGGGCGGGTTGTTTGAATTCATTAACGTTAGAGAAAGACCGAGAGGAGGGGGTGAGAGAGAACGAGAGAGGGAGCATCTGTCATTCAGCCAATCTCTGAATGAGAGCATTGTGCTCCTCCCTGAGAGTTCAAAGCGAGCGAATGTGGTGATCACAGGCACGCCGACCTCCTTGATCACTTTCACGCTTTTATGTGCTCCATTAAAATATTGTCAGTACAGATCATTGCATCTTTCTCAGCTCAGCATAGCCTCGTTGCATAAAAACATACAACATTAAAAAACAACAGTTCATCATTTGTTTACTCTCTAGTGGCAGAGGGTTCGTAGAAAGGTTTGGGTTTTGCTTGCTAATTTGTTTGGCAGTCCCAGAAGTTGTTTTCTATTGTAAATCTTTTTCGAAAACTTTTTCAGTGACATTTCAAAAAACAAACTGAAGTTCAATATTAAAATCAAATTTTAACTTTTTTCAATATCTGTTTCACAAAATCAAATCTAATGCTGAGTTCTGCATAAAAGTACGACTAAATCATTGTAGAGTATATGGAAGTCTAATTTCTCCTGTTGTTTCATAGGAATGGCTTGACATGTTTATATTCAGATGAAAATGATTCCTTTTAAAATAAAATAAACATATTATGTGGTAACTGGTAGATTAAACTACTCCCTCATAGTAATTCATAGTTGAATTGTCTTCCATTTTTAAAATTATAAAAGCAAACATCATCAGAGAATAGTTTTTGCCAGTGGTTTGCAACCTTTTCTGGCTCCAATTGATTCATGAAATAATGGCACAATTGAATGACTGTTCTTTTCTCAAATAAGGCAGGGTGTGGTGATAATGAAACATTAATTTTATGTTGTCACATGGTTTCAGGGTTGTAGTGTCTCTTTAAAGTGGACTCATGACAGGCTTTGTGACAAAGTGTGCAGAGATTAGTGAGTCCAACTAAAGGACAAGACAGGAACATTGTGTAATCTACGTGTGCTGAGTCTGCAGTCAGGATAAGAGACCCAAATTGGAGTTATGTTTGAGCCAACTGAGCAACTGAATACAGAGAGGGCATGCGGAGCAGCAGGCCACTTTCAAAGTGCTTCACTTAACGACTGAGAGAGAGAAAGACCTACTTTGAAAAACAGCACCACATGAGATAAAGTGTGGATGTTTGGTAAGAAGACAGAAACAAGCCAACATCTAATTCATCACTTTGTAAGCAATATAAAAGGGTTGTCCTGGTGAATAATGCTTTAAAATACTGAAAAAAAGAGAAAAACGTAAACAGATCGAAAGATATCAAATGGAAAGATGGAATTAAAGAGTAAGAGTCTCCCTGTCTTCCATTCTTCTCCTTTTTTGGCATGGAGAATAATAACAGGAGCCGACAGTGTGTTCCAGGCGTACCATGTGGCCCCTCCACAATGGTTTTGCCATCCTGCTGCCAACTGAAGCACTGAGGGATGGCATGTAAAAAAAAAAAACAGGCGGCTGGTCTCCATTCATCTTTTGCCCCATTCCCTCCCTTTGCCCTGCTGCTCTCTTTGATGTTGCCTGATTAATCTGCCCTCCGGTCCCTTCGGTTTCTCTTGTCCACTTTGTGGTGCTCTGCCCCTCTCCTCCAAGATGCTGATCACAGCACTAAAGGCAAAAGCTGGATTCAAGGAAAAAGTTTTGGAAAAAGGGAGAGAGCAATGGAAGAGACTTTCAGTAGTAGTGTTCTGTTAGGAAAAAGTGACCAGAAAGACCAATGAATAGCAGACAACTTCATACTAAAGCAATGTTCTTGGTTAATTAACCATTCATCTTTACACGATTTGTGGCATTTGGTTGATAACCTCAGAAAATGATTTTTACAAACTAATGTCTAAAGTAATGCACTTGCAGAAGACTGGAAGTGTATGAAGCAATGGATTAGGTTTAAAAGCACAAAAATTTAAAGCTCATATTTTTGACAAACCAAACATTTTTTGTTTTTGTTGTTGTTGTCCAAGTTTAAACACATTATTTTAGAAGTGAGGCAACTGTGCATTTACTGCACAGACAAGTTTTGTCAAAATAGTGTAATGTCAAAAGGTAAAACATAAAAGTTTGTGTCTATACTTGCAGAAAATATTTTCGACTAACACTACCAATGAAAATAATATATATATATATATATATTTTTTTTTAAGAAAAATATTAATTAATGGATCAAAGGAGACACTAAAGGCATTAATATTAGAAAATATATTCATTTCAACTCTTAAATTTCTATTTATCAAAAAATCTTGAACCCCCAAAAAGTCAGTTTCATTCAAAATATTAAGCAGCACAATCATATAAATTGATAATAAGAAGTATTTCTTATGCATCAAATCAGCATATTAGAATAATTTCTTAAGGATCATGTGACATGTGAATTCAGCTTTGCTATCACAGGAATAAATTACATATTAAAATAGAAAATCGTATATTTAAATTGTAACAATATTACTGTTTTTACTGTATAATCAAATAAATGCAGCTTCGGTGAGCATAAAATAAATTTTTCAAAAACATTTAAAAATTTCATATTTTTGAATACATATTGCAAGAACTTTTTTCAAAACTAATTTGCTGACCCAGGACAGTCGCAGAAGACAAGACTGTCTTTATGTAGTTTAGCTCTACAGAAGTTAAGGATGTGAGAAACCACTCATGTCGTCACAGCCTTGGGGTCTGACGCACAATTGGAGCAAATGAGAGGGCAACTTGAGTTTGTGTGTGAGAAATTGTCAGCTTTTTCAAAATTATAGGGGGCAACAGAGGGAGGTTACATAAAGACATGTCACACGAAAACAAAAACGACACCCAAACAAGCCCTTCACATAAAAAAAACCTGCGCAACAATAATGCTGAATAACACACAGGTATTGTGCACCAGTTATGAAACCATTTGTCTCTATTGTCTGGTGCTGAGAACAATTGAAAAGTGGGTCAGTGGGCTGAAAAAAAATCAGCTCCCAACATTTCAGTTTGAGCAATTTTTTTTCCCAGAGAGCATTTTCTCGGTGACATGCACGACCCCATTAGCTCATGTACCAAACTCTTTCAGAACACAACCTCAATGACGATGACATCTGTCTGTATTAGATGATTAATTAAAAGGGTCGCACTTTGTCTTATATTTGTACTAATAATTTTTCCCCTACAGTCCATTTATAATGTTAGTCAAGTTGTTTTGCAACAAATATGTCATTTTCCTCCCCCTTGCAATTCTGATAATTCTCTCAGAATTGAAAGATATATACTCAGAATTGCTATATATATATATATATATATATATATATATATATATATATATATATATATATATATATATATATATATGTATTCCAAAAATATAATCAACTTTGTGAGAGAAAATTTTTTTCCAATTACCTTTCTTATATATATATGGTTGGGTGGATTCAGAGAGAAAAAAATCTGGACTGAGAGATTTAACCTTGAACCTCTGCAAGAAGAAAAAGTCTGGATTTTGAGATATACACTCAGAATTACAAGGGGGGAAAAGTTTGAATTATGAGCTAAAATCACCTACAGACACAAACAAAACAGGAAGTGACATCTGTATAAAGACACTTTCAGTGTTTCAACACTGAAATTTATTTGAAATCTACACAAAACAACATTAAAAAAAATCATATTTTGATTTCAGTTCACAAACAATTATTAAATTTAGCTAAAAACATGGTCTGTATAATATTAATAATTTCTCTAACACAGTATAAATAAGTATTGATTTTATATTCTATGAAGGGGATCAGGATTATATTTAATTGGCCATCAAAAAGCTTGAAACTCCCTTCTGATAGAGACACTCTGACAACACATTACTTTATACACTTAACAAAATAAGTTTTACTTTATAAAAACAAAATGAGTAAACATCACGCATCAAATTAATATAATGTATTAGATTATGTACCTTTTTACCTTCATAATCATGACTGTTACCATAATCAAACTTGAGTCTGTATTTGGGACCATCAGCCTATGTCAGCTGTGAAGGAGAGCGTTCGACAGGATATCAACAGCGCCTTCTTCTGGACAATGACGACTGTATCAGTTTTAAAATTTGATTCCTTATAATCCATATAAAGAGGTTTATCAAAATCATTGGTTCCGCAAAAGCGTGTGAAAAGTATGTAAGAGACCCCGTAGTTGATTAATTTATTAGCAAAAATAAATTATTTTGGGTGAAGGCCAGTAAACGTGGAGTAGAAGGCTACTTGTAGAAAAGGCATGGTTCTGGTAAATCCACAATTTCTGTTAAATCCACCAATTAATTTTGGTTTACAGGCCATGTTAACTCAATGTCGCTGAACGGTACCAAAGAAAGAGTAAGAAAGACATAAATAAATAAATAAATAAATAAATAAATGTTTGATATTTGACTCTAGTCTAGAGGGCCCTTAAGTCTATGTTGACATCAAAGAACATTGTTCTTGTTGTACTATATATATATTAGGGCTGTCAAAAATAGCGCGTTAACGACGTTAATTAGTTGTTTGTCCCTAATTACGTCAAATTTTTTTAACGCATTTCACGCATGCGCAGTGTGTGACAAATTATTCAGGTCAGGAAAGCCTCGTCGATCTCTGAATTCTCAAGATAGTAAAAAACAGCGGCGAGCGCCGAAACGAAAACACCGAAGAAGCTTAAGGTTTTACCCCAGTTACTCTCAAATACATTCATGCCAAGCTCGATAAATAGAGACGACTTTGGTAGTTGATACGCTGGAGCTTCTTCTAGCGTCCTGTGTTTCACACTGCGCATGCGCAGAACGCCTACATGCAATGCAGCGAAAATTACAGCTGTTTGGAAAAGCATATGCATTTTACTTGGTTTTACTGGCACTTGAAGCCTTCAGAACGTGAAAATATCGATCCTAAAGTATTGTGGCAGAGCAAATGAACACCTCCCAAAAACAAGAGTGCCCAGAGTGCTGCTTATGTGATTGTGGCGCATATTTGTGTTTCTGAGTTCATTCTTTCGAGTTTCTCTGTGCATAATTTCATAGATATGTGCAGGGGCGTAGCAGCCATTTTAAAAGTGGGGGGGACAGCTGATGTTCATAATAAATTCTAAATAGAATACCAATTGGCATTTTACTTTTTCAAATTTGGGAACATGACATGATAGCTTACAGGAACCTATTTTTGTTCAATCATACTCAAAATGTAAAAATACTGCAGGACTTCGAGACCAATGGGAGACCATCTATAATTTATTTTTTATTTTTTATGAAATAAAGATATTTTATGACATTTACAATATTTCAGTTGCACTACATTTGAACAATAACTTTTCTTTTTCTCAGTTGGACAAAAACAGGTGTTAAATGAGTATACTGATTACATCTACAGTAATTTTATACAACATACATTTTATGAAAATTATGAGACAGATAATCTGTGAAAAAAATCAAGCTCCTCTGGCTCCTCCCAGTGGTCCTATTGCCATTTGCAGAAATACATCACTCCCGGACCGGTAAAAAAACAACCAATCAGAGCTGCGGTCCGTAACTTTGTTTGTGTTCAAAATGTAGAAAAATGTATATAATAAGCGAGTACATCATGAATCCACTTTCCAAACCGTGTTTTTAGCTTGTCCTGTATCACTAGGGTGCACCGATAATAAGTGTTTATATTCAGACTATTTTAGATTGCTTCGGGGGTACCGCGGCGGAGTAACCCAGTACCTTTGTGATTCTTCATAGACATAAACAGAGATAAGTAGTTCCGGCTACAATGTTCTTCCGCAAGACGCAAGAAGTTCTGTTTATTAACCGCTAGAGCGTCAAAAGTTCCCTACCGCAGCTTTAAAATAGTCAATCTGCTTTTTTTATACAAATCTCATCTGTTACACATTCTGGAGAGGTTGAGCAACTGCCCCTTCTCTCTGCCAGTGACGTCACAGCCTGCCTTTCCTACAGACCAGTTAGAACATAAAGTAACAGTTATGAATTAAAAGAACAAAATTTGATAAAGTATTTTAAGATATTCGTTGCAAAACAAATATGATTTATTGTGAAATTATAATCTTACTCCGCGAGCAGCACGTAGACAAACAAAAGACAGCGGAAACCAATAATATTGTTACGTCTTATTTAGCAGACGCTTTTATCCAAAGCGACAATTAGGAGAGCATTTAACACACTGAATCTGGCGCGACGTGACGAGGTCCATACGGGTTCAATAGGTTAAATAATAACATGAAAACTTTATCGCGCGATTCGTGTCATCGCGACATACTGTAACATACTTACAGTGTGTGTTTGAAAAAAGGATGTTATCGTCCTTTGCTATTTTTCTGGGGTGCATTTTATCCCAGACGGCCTAATAGCAAAGTGAACAAACGAACGAACGAAAATTCAGAAGAGCAACAAGAGATTTGAAGCTCATAGCAGACGCGACCAGGAGATGATTCGCTCTGTGATTGGCTGAATGTTACTTCACTCAAATCTAAGTAACAAATCAGAGAACACTACAGGAAATATTCACGCTGGATCCTAAAAAAAAAAAAAAAAAAAAAAAAAAAAAAAAAAAAATTAGCAGGGGTCAGAATCACCTGTTTCTAAAAGTGCGGGGGACGTGTCCCCCCCGTCCCCCCCGGTTGCTACGCCACTGGTTCACCTAAAACTCTTACACTGTCTGTAGTTAAATGGCATGGTTTGATAAAGTGCTCATGTAAATTTGATCTAAGTATATGTTAAACTTTTGAAATTCAGAAAAAAAGAACCACACGATGAAACAATACATGAAAATTATGTATCTGTGTCCTGTTATTTATCTTTTGGTATGCATTTCAGAAAAAAAAAATGGTTAGGATTCAGGTGTAGTTGCAAATAGTGATTAATCCTGATTAATCCAATGAAAATTCTGATTAATTTGATTAAAATGTTTAATAATTTGACAGCCCTAATATATATATATATATATATATATATATATATATATATATATATATATATATATATATATATATGTTTACCCTCATATATACCCTCTCACATTCAACTTTGTTTGCAATTGCAATTTCATTGGTATTTTTCAGCTTTTCAGCACAAATATCTTATTTATTCATCATCCTGTCTGAACTGTCATTCATACCAGATAAATACAATTAAACAGAAACAATTAATGCTATTTAATCTAATTATTCCTTATCCTGTCTCCTGGCAAAATGGATCTGAAAGTGATAGAGCTGTCCATGGTGCTGAACATACGAAAAACCATTCGGTCTTTTCAAATTAATGTTAATATGATGCTCTGCTGTTGAATGCCTTTTGCCTCGCGTTACTCATCAGACCAGTCATTTTGATGTTTTAATATGAATCTTAATTGATTTCAATTTTTTATTTTATTTTTTTCTTGAAAAGTTGTCTCCCTCTGGTGGGCCTTTTAAGTCAAAACCAAATAAGCAAAACAATTTAATAACTTCAATAGTGCCTGATTAATAAAAGGTGTCAAATCAAATGTTATCATTCAAATGCAGAGCAATAAAGCATGAAGCAGTAACTGATGATATTATGAAAAATAAAAAAACAAAGCAAACAATAGGCTAAATAAATAAATAAAAGAACCGAAATATAAAAACCTAAATGTTTATGTAACCATTTAACAATTACGTAGAATATAATTATAGAACGTTGCTAATTTAAAGCAACTGTGCATAAGGTTTTTTAGCTTGAAATGTATGTTTAATTCCATTTGTCCTTGTTTCCCTGCGCGTGCGTGCATGCGCGCTGTAATGAAGTGTGGCTCGCGCTCGAGTCCCTATATTCCGCCCAGAGAGAGTGACAGATGGAGAGAGACCTGTAACACGCCACCGTCCGATTCACAGCAAACCGGGCTAAAATCCACGAGCAGCTTATCAAGTAAGTCAAAACTCGACGTGTTCGTAAAGTGCATACTTTTCAAAACATAAAACATTTCAGTAGTTATTATATGGATCATTTGTTATTAATCATGCGGACAGTGATGTTATGAAAATGAATGTCTACCAATAACGGTTGATAGATTTGCGTTAAGTTTACTGTTGACGAGAAAAATAAAAAACAACTGAAATGATGTTTATTCAGTTTTGGTTACCGTTATGATTCTCATCATGAAAATATTAGGAATGATTCATGACACAAAGACCTCGAAATTCATTTAAGCAACTTACGCTTATCCTTTATCTTTTTGTTTTGTAAATAGAATTTCACGTACCTTTCTTTATTTCTGTAATGACTTTGATCTAAAACTTGAAATAATCTAATTTCATTTCATTTAAATGCATTTAAAGAATGATTTGTACAGTGTTAAAAAAAAAGAAAAAAAGTTAGTTCAAGATGTGTGTTCACCTAAAGTTAGCAAGTCAAGAGAGTATCTTGAATCCTTTCCTTGTTTATATATATATCTGTGGCATTGTTCCATGTGTTTGATACATATATAGGACACTGTAAAGCTTGACCATTGTTTTTTTTTTTTTTTACTATACAAACAGTTTATCTAAATGCATTTAGATCTATTGTTATTTGAAACGATGTTGGCAAGAATACAAAATATTTAGTTGCACACAATGACTACAACTCAGCAAGTCAAAAGTCAACCTTTAATCTTCGTAAAAGCAATTTACTCATAAACACACACTAGTGTGCTGTTTGTATTCATGCATGCTTGACATTTAATCACGGCACAGTAAATCTCAGTAAGTGGACTTGAGTCCAGGTGGCAGGTGTTAGTGCACCTTGTTCAAGGAGCACCTGAGAGACCTTGTGCACAGAACAAACACCACTGCATCATTAACCAGTGAACCCAAAATGCAATATTCTCCCATTAGATCAGAAAATTATAATGCTCATAATACCAAATTACAGATTTCAAGATTTGAAATTTGATCATCTGAATTTGATCCTCTTTCCCCTAATTCTAGCATCTGCACCTCTACAGAGACAGCAGGCCGTTGACTTGAGCATTACGCTTGCTGCTGATGTTTGTATGCATGTGCTGCTGCACTATTGACCAATCAGTTAATGTTTGACACGTACATTCCCACTGTGACAGGATGAGTGCCTCCCGGTTGCCAGGCAGCATGCGGGATGGACATGTCCAGTAGTGTGAATAAGAGGTTGTGTCAGCTCTTAAAATGTTTCATGGTAGCTGAAGCAAATAATCAGATGGAAATTTGCTGCCACTGACTCAGAAATGTTGTCTGAGATTCGGTTTAGCAAGTTTGCCCATTTTGTACCAGCCTATTACATCTATTTAAAACAGTATAAAACTGGTGGTTTTGCAGTTAAGTTTTATTTTTGTATAAATATTAATATTCTATTATAGTTTTTATCAGTTTTATTTAACTCTGTTTTTAAATTTTAGGTTTAAGTCATTTTGTTCTGTGCTTGTGTCATTTTTATGATTTTTTTTATTGTTTTAAAAATATGTCTATTAGTTACCATTGAGTTTTATTAGTACTTCAAATTAGACTTAAGAAAAATCAGAATTGAGAAATGTTACATTAGCAATTCACTGAAATAAAATAAGTTTTTGCCTAAATAAAATGTTTTTAATATTTAGTTATTTATTTCCCTTTTTAAATTTGGTTTAGTTTTTGATAATAACTCTGGCTGTAAAAATTCTGCTAAAGATTATTCCAGGAAAACTGTAAATACAAACAACTGTCTACGGACAAAAATATTACTACAACACAAAGACTGAATTTTAACCATAGACAGCTGAAAAAGAGACTTAAAGCTGCAGTAGGTAACTTTTGTAAATATATATTTTTTACATATTTGTTAAACCTGTCACTATGTCCTGACAGTAGAATATGAGACAGATAATCTGTGAAAAAATCAAGCTCCTCTGGCTCCTCCCAGTGCTCCTATTGCCATTTGCAGAAACTCCATCGCTCCCGTTAAGAATCAACCAATCAGAGCTGCGGTCCGTAACTTTGTTTGTGTTCAAAATGTAGAAAAATGTATATAATAAGCGAGTACACCATGAATCCATTGTCCAAACCGTGTTTTTAGCTTGTCCTGAATCACTAGGGTGCACCTATAATAAGTGTTTATATTCGGACTATTTCAGATTGCTTCGGGGGTACCGCGGCGGAGTAACCCAGTACCTTTGTGATTCTTCATAGACATAAACAGAGAGAAGTAGTTCCGGCTACGATGTTCTTCTGCAAGACGCAAGCAGTTCTGTTTATTAACCGCTAGAGCATCAAAAGTTCCCTACTGCAGCTTTAAAAAAAAAAAAAAAGAAAGAAAGAAATGGAATGGGTACTGATAATTTTATGCCAGGATCTATCCATTTTCTGTTAAATATCCTTAATTAAAACACATCACTATGCAATGCACAATTCAAAATATGGGTTCAAATTTAATACAGATTTTTTTAGCTATATTAACACAGTATATTGGGTGCTATTCTTAATGACTTTTCTAAGAGTTTAGTTAGTAAATTAACTCTCATGACTACCAAAGTCAACATTTTAATTAAATGAAGCTTATTAATTATCATGCTTAATATTCTTCAGGGATCTCGTCATTAACATCCTCTTAGCAGGCATAATTAGCTTACACAGATGATATTCTCTTAAGGAAAATGCCAGGATTGAAAAATCGCACAACATGGGCTCCACTTTTGCTGAAAACATCCGACATCACTTCCTGTGCAAACGGCTGCTCTCTGGGCATCACGGCTCATCTTACATATGTGAATACTGACCCTGACCCTGTAGAGGGTAAGTGATCACACACACATACTGCAGAACCATTCAGATAAGTAGGAAAATAAACACTTGTCATCAAAATAAACCATGTCCTTCTCACCTGCTCAGGTGTGTTTGTGTATCCTCTGGGGGAGAAGGAGGTTGTGGTGGGTTTTGAGGCAGTAGTTTCCGGCAGGCTGGTCAGTTTGGAGCTCCAGAGCCGTGGGAAGCTAGAGGACTGCTGTCTAGACTGCTGCCCAGGATCGACACTGCACACTCAGTGTGGTCACAGCAAGGAGTGGGGATGCTGTGGAGGAACAGGTCTGGAAATACAGTGCTCCAACGGTGAGCGTTTTAACCTGTTAAGGTCCAGTTCACACCAAGGCTGATAATGTTGGCATCCACACCAATGGACAATAATGTTCTGTTTATTATAGACCGCATACATCAGAGAAACAAGCAAGCAGTCATCTTTAGAATATTGGGAATGAACTTCCTTTTTTTTTTTTTTTTTTTTTGGTAGCTCTGGAATTTTTTCATGTGTTTTTTTAAATATATATTCATTGTTCATGAATGCAGCATTTACAAAATGTATTTGTATTGTTAAAGGCCTTTGTCACTGTTCAAAAGCACATGCTACAAAAATTTATTTGGCTTTCTCGTAAATTTTGTGTTCTCCTTACAGTGGTTTGTATTTGCCCAGCCTGAAGTATGCAGGTAGCATTCATTATTTCAGAGAGCTGTGTTGGCTCTGTGCCTGTTTTAGATGGCCCTTGAATGCATACACAGATTTTAAATTAATCTCACTTTTACGGTTTTGACTTTGAGAGCCAACATTCAGTTTTTACTTTTTTCAGGTTCATGTACATATATATTTTTTTTTCATTTAAGGTCATCTGTTGCTGGATGAGGACCTAGAGAGGAGCACTTTCATTGTGAGCACAGGCCAGATTGGGCCGCTAGAAATTGTGTCCGTTGTCATCAGTACCACCCTTGAACTTCCGACACTTGAAAATGGCGCAATCCACCTGGTTTATCCCACAGTGCTCACACCTATAGTCAGATCACGGATCCATCCAGGAAAGAGTGAAAATGGGGGGAAATCAGATGAGAACAGGTGAAGTAAATATCAATAACAATTTAATTAATCCCAGTTGAATAAAAGTATTAATTTATTTTATCTTGCTATCCCCAAACCTTTTAATGTGTGTAAATAAACTAAATAACAGCAAAATCACAAAGTAATAAATATATTGTTATGAAACACCATTACTCGATTTACAACATCTGAAAAAACAAATAGTGAAAATTGTGGGTTTGACCTCTCTAGAAATCCTTTTCACGTCTCTCCTTCAGCCCGACTACGTGCTTTGGTAGCGTGTCTGGGAAGCAGGAGAGGATGCTGGGAGTCGGGCAGCAGTGCACACATGCCTTGCTCAACAGCACGGCCACAAACCTCTCGCCTTATCAGCTCAGTTTCCAGCTGCTGGTTCGAGGAGCTTGTCTGCTGGCCGGTAACATTCATATATCTCTGTGCAACCTATACAACATAAGTCACTTTTATACTACAGCAAGGCCTTCCATGTAAAAGCAGAAACGATCTAGAACTATGACATCCAGAGGAGTAGACACAAGGTGAGCTTGTCTCTTATCTGTCTCTTTCTCTGACAGAAGGACAGAAGAGCCCCTTTTTCTGTTTGTTCATGCAGGTTCAGCTTGTGTTCTGAAATAATTCAGTTAGCGTAAAACTTGGCATGGACATCAGTGATTATGATAGATATCAGTGCGCCTGCCAGAAGGAGCCAAAGCATGTCTGCGAGGGTGTGTGCAGAGAGAGTGTTTGGCTCAGGCTCCGGGCCACTAGCACAGAGGAGAGAGATGGAGGCAGGGTGATGGAGAGTCCTAAATCACAGTCCAGCAGTGACGCTGTTCCATTGCAGCTGGCTCAACTGTAATATACACTGAATAGGACAGAACAGAGAAATTATTTGACACTTTTTGGACATTTACGTGATTTGTACATATGATTTCATTTAGACGTGAACCATGGTAACATGATGTTTTTGACCACTATATTTTAACATTATTTTTACTTTATATTTACCATAGTAATTTAATGGAGTACCATTTTTGGACTACAGTACCATATATCTATTAACAGTATACTTTAGTATGAATATGGTTCTCTTTTAATATCATGGTGCATTAGTGTTCAAAAGTTTGGGGTCTGTATGATTTTTTTTATTTTTGCAATTAGTCTCTTATGCTCAGCAAGGCTGCATTTATTTATTACAGTAATATTGTGAAATGTTTTATTTGAATGCATTAAAAAATGTAATTTATTCCTGTGATGTCTGAATTTTCACCAGTCATTCCTCCAGTCTTCAGTGTCACACGATCTTTCAGAAATCTTTCTAATATGCTGATTGGCTGCTCAAGAAACATTTGCTATTATTATCAGTGTTGAAAACACTTGATATTTTTGGAAAAAAATGATCTTTTTAAGGATTTTGATGAATAAAAAATTCAAGAACAGCATTTACCAGAAATGGGGATTTTTGTAGCAGTCTAAAAGTCTTTACCATCACCTTTAATCAATTTAAGCATTTGTTAAAGTGTTTGTTTCATTAGCAAAAAAAATAAATAAAAAAATACTGACTCCAAACATTAGAAATCATTTTAAAATTAAACTATACAGGACTGAACTGACGATCAAGCCAAAACCTTAGTTTTAACATTAAACTAACTAACCTTTCCATATATATATATATATATATATAAATATATATATATATATATATATATATATATATATATATATATATATATATATATATACTGTATATATATATATATATATATATATATATATATATATATATATATATATATATTTTATTATTATTATGCATTTCTAGATTTATATCAAAAGTCTGTCTGAAACATAATTAATTTAAATGTCAGGATCAGTCTTCACTTGTGAATCTGTTTTATCATATCTTAAGTTCCTCGAGGGTCAGATGTCAAAGATTCCCACCAGCATAATGTTCTTTCATAGCAACTAATCAAATCAGTGCTGAAATGTCGGGTAAACAGACTCTGTAACCCTTCTTATGCTATCTCTGTGTTTTTAGGTCTGGAAAGCCCTACCCATGCCCTGCGTGCAGACGCTGACCCCAGTGCACAGTCTGCGTCTGCAACCTACATCACACTGGCGGAGGAGCATTCATGTGACCGACATCTGGAAATAATACTACACCTTAGCGGTGAGAACTGACTGCACATGTTAAATCATACTGTTTGGCATTTTCCAGTTATGCATGCCATATAGCTCATATCTGCTTGAATGCAGTAAAAAGTAAACAGACAATCTCTGTGTTCAGTTTACATTTCAGTAGTATGTTATAAAACAGCAACAAACTTAGCATAAAATTAGTTTGTCCAATTTAAATCATGTTACAGAATGATTTTTTTTTTTTACAGCTAACATTGATGCAATTTATAGCATTAAAAACTGCTGATGCCTTTAGCAATAAAACAATTTACTTTAAATTGGAAGATGGCACTTCCTCTCCTACAGTTGCCAAACTGAGCATTGCAGTTTACCATTCCCAAATTTTTGAAGAAGTTTTCAGTTTTAGTACATTAATTTACATAAATCCTATTGTATTTATGTTATGAGAGTTGAACCTATTATACTCCGTGCAATGTAGCAAAAGGCTAATAAGAAAAGCCCAAAATATGACCAAGCATCAGGGTTTTTATCGGGAACTAAACTAAAACCAAAACAATTAAAAAGTTTTGCTTGAAAAGATATAGCCTTTACTGAAATAAAATAAATAAAAAACTATTTTATTTCAGTTAGTCGCCAGCTCATTTTCATTTAAGTTGAAGTACTAAAATAATTCAAACTAAAGAAATAAACTAATAAATAAAAACGTATATAAATATTTGTAATCATTTAATAAAAATGACAAAAACGCACAAGAAAATTTCAAAGAAAATTAAACAAAATAAAATGAAAACAGAAAACTCGAAAAATAAAACCTAAATCAAAATATCAACAGATACTGTAATAATGTATCAATGATACTATAATCACCTGCAAGTCCCTGTCACTGTTGCCTGCAGAGCCTCACAGCCCATTGGTCATCCTAGAGAGGGGCCGACTCACATTTAGTGAATACGAGCAGCAGATCCGTGCTCGACGTGATTTCAACCGTTTTGCCCGAAAAGAGGCAGAGTCTGAGAAGAGGGTAAGATTATTACTACTAGATACCTGCACTGCTGACTTCATCTTGATTGTCTTTTAAGAACTTCATTGAGAATGTTGTTGTTATGTCATGCATGCATGTGCCTCCAGCTGGAGTTTGTGCGAAGACGCTATCACAAGGATCTGCTCTTGAACCCCGTCCTGATGCTTAACTTCTGCCCAGATCTACTGTCAGAACCAACAGAACTGCAGCAGGCCAGCAGAGAGCTCATCTTCCTCATTGACAACAGCAACACAATGACGCAGCACAACATCAACAAGATCAAGGTTCTTGCCTTATCTTGCATGAGCAGCTGCTCTTCTGCCACTAAAATGTGCTATTTAGTCTTCAGTACATGATTTTTCCACTCAAACTGTTATTATCTGCTATAAAGCACGGATCAGTGGTACTTTAAAATCGCTGTTGCCATCAGAAGTTAGCAGCTCTTGTATAAAGCAACCTACAGCAATTCCAGCTACAAAGCTAGAAACAACCAATATAATCGAATAGGATTCCACTCTGAATATGCAGTTTACGCCAGTTGAAAATAACCGTAAATGTTCTTGTGGTTTCATTTCTTTGACAGGAGGGAATGTTGGTGGCTATCAAGAGTCTGCCGACTCGCTCTATACTGAACATCACTAGCATCTGCTCTACAGTCAGGCCTCTTTTCAACTCCAGCAAGCCCTGCACAGATGTTAGTCTTTCTCCAATCTCATCGCATTGCATTTATTTGAGGAGAAACTGAACCTCAGAAAAGATGGAGATCACACAGGGTTCTGGATTAATGTTTACCTTTGAGTGACCTGCTGATAGCAATCTCTGTCCAGGTCGCTACTATTGGTTGCCATGACACTGCAATATCAGGTTGAAGCAGGTCCAGGGTCTGGTAGGACAAATTGTTTTAAAACAGCACGAGCCATATGGTGCCATCATGCATTTTACAGGATGCAGTGATCAAAAACA
This sequence comes from Carassius auratus, assembly GCF_003368295.1. NCBI lineage: Eukaryota > Metazoa > Chordata > Actinopteri > Cypriniformes > Cyprinidae > Carassius > Carassius auratus. Next base: position 24,360 of record NW_020524816.1, on the reverse strand, counting down.
AACTTGTTTTGCTCCATTGTGCACCACTGCTCTTCACATTTCCACCAAATAGAGCATCTCTAGCCCTCGGTGATCTTCAAATACTTTTGACTCAAAATTGTTACGTTTTCATTTTTTATTTAATTTTTTTAATTGTAACTTCATTGAAAATGGTATAAAAAACTTGGTGACTTTTGTTGCATTGAGTGAACACACAAAAATGTTGGATATGATTGAAAAAGACCAAATGGTCATTAAAAATTCACAATTCTATTCTTCATGGTCAAAAATGACTGCCATGGGAAATTATGGGAAATATAAAAAAATACAGATTCTTCCGTAAAGGTACAACCCACAAAGGCCAATATACAGAAAAAAGCACTGATTTATATTATAGATAAATACAGCTTAAGTTTTAACATTTATTTTTTTCACAAATTAAAACACGGATTTATTATGGTCTCCAGATGCTGTTTTTTTAAATAGTTATATTATTTAAGCCTGGAATATTTCTTTGAAACATCACTTTTGGTTAAAAATTGCCAGTTATTTAGAGTTTGAGGTAATCTTGACCTTTATTTGAAGGGGGGGGGGGTCCCCTTGTCTTGCCTTAACATATAATGAAAGATACTCTGTTAACTCTGACCTGTAAGGTCTAAATGTTTTTTTCTTTTACTCAGTTGTGTATTCAATTTTTATATTCATGTAAGATTTTATTTAAGTTATTTCCTTAATGGGTAATAAAGGGGTAAAACTAAAACATGTTACAGTAAAAACCTTGTTAACTGATGCTCCCAAAAAAAACAGGGCTAAAGGGACATTCTCTCCCTCTTTCATTCTTCAGAGCACAGTGACTCAGGCATTGGCGTACATCCAGAAGATTCGCACAGACCAAGGTGGTGCTAACCTGTGGGGGGCACTGTCCTGGGTTTATCGGCAGCCCATCCACCGCAGCTGCCCGCGACAGCTCTTCATCATCATGGATGGAACCTGCAGCAATGTAGGCCACATTTTAGAACTGGTCAGGAGGAACGCCAGTAACGTCAGGTAAAAACTGAAATGTTTGATTAAATTAGCATAGAAGACACCATGCCAGGTAACACCTAACATAAAATAAGTTAATCTGAACAGATGGCCGTTCACAATAATCATTACTTTTAAGATATATTTTGAAAGTATATAGCTTCCTTTTTTTTTTTTTTTTTGCAATATATTAAGATTTTAGATCAGCAAACACTTTTAGAATTATTTTAAAAAATGGCTAAGCCACTTCACAATCACATCAGCAAACAAGTTTTAAAACCAGCTCCCAAATATCACTCAGATCAGCGCCCAAAAACCAGCTCACTCACATTTTGCACACACTGCATATTTTACGTCAGCAAACACTTTTAAAGGGGTCCTATTATGCTTTTTCACTTTTTCAACTTTAGTTAGTCTGTAATGTTGTGGTTTGAGCATAAAAAAAGATCTGCAAAGTCACAAAGATCAAAGTATTGTAGAGATTTTAAATTTAAAAGAAATGTAAAACTTTTAAAAAACTACAACTAACGACTCGTTTGGACTACAACGCATATTTTCCAGGATTTGTGATATCACAAATATCAATTAATGGGACGAGACCTGGTTGAGCTGCACTAGAGAAAGCAATACGTTTTATCACTATGACGAAGACACGCTAAATTTCCAAGGCAAATAAATTTAGTTACACTTATCTGGGTTTAAATCAGGCTCAAATTGATTGGATTTGATTTTGACTCATATTTACTCTGAAGCTCGAAGCCAGCTGTGGGAGGGGGCATGACATTTTTTAGACCAGACGCCGAGTTCATCCAATCACAACACACACTGGCCCAGCTAACCAATCACATTACATTTCGTATTTCAGAATGTTGGCCTTCATTTGATACAGGAACTATTTGAGCTGTTCATGCCAGACTGAGAAGAGAGGGGTTGTAATAAATGTAAAATATAATGTATTTTTTGAACAACCTAGTATGAGAGCCTATTTAATACACCCCCAAAACAAAATCAAGTCTTTGTGAAGGAGCATAATAGAACACCCTTTAAAACAAGCTAAACACCTTTCACTTCACAGCAAAAAACAGTTTTCACGCTAGCAGACACTTTTGTCACCAACTAAACACTTAGAGCACTTAAACATCTGATCAATTTCATCTAAGGCATTACCATGGATACACCCAATGCCTCGATAATGTATCTAGATGAAAAACTCATTTAGCCAGTCAGATGGGAAACAGCTGTAATCCAGATTCCAAACATACTTGTATTTGCTGCAGTCACTTCCAGTAAACAAAAATAAAGCTGAGGTTGAGAAATGTATTTCATCTGACTGTGCTTACATTATACAGCAAAAAAAAAAGATCCTCCTCCTATAATACACTGACTTATATTTAGAGAGAAATGCTCTTCAGCTAACACACACACACACACACACACAGACATATATAGCTTTCACTGTACTGGAACACAGACTCGTTATTGATACTCAGTCAAGACATTTAAAAGCCTTCGACCCAGGCGAAGCAGACCTGAATTCCAAACAGCTTGTGTGTGTGTGTGTGTGTGTGTGTGTGTGTGTGTGTGTGTCGCCTGGCTTCTGTTTCTCTTCAGACATTTAATTAGTGAAATGGTGCAGATTTTTGTCAGGGGAATACTAAACATATTCTCTTTACCCTCATATCTGAACAATGGGTATCTTGAGTCATGCAAAATGTTTCTTGAAATATTTCTGCAGACATGAAGCCATACATACGCATATATAATCCACTGTAAAAAAGAATATTTCATATGAATATTTATGTCATACAAATGCACTATATATATATATAAAGAGCCAGTGTATTTGCATCAAAGTATCTGTGTTTCAGCATATTCTTGGTGTTGTTCCAGGTGTTTCAGTCTGGGTCTTGGTCCTCAGGCCTGTAGGAGGCTACTGCAGGGCGTTGCCAAGGTTACAGGAGGCAGTACAGAGTTTCTCAGTGAGGAAGAAAGGCTCCAGCCAAAGGTGTGAGAGTTCACAGCGCCCTCTACAGGGACAGACACAGAACCGCTATTATCAACTCAGTTTAAACCAGTATTAAAGTATTTATATAATTTATACTTTTAATAATAATACAATAAAATATTATTTATAACTATAAAATAATAATCATCATTTTTATTATAAATAATATTTAATTTTATTATTTAAAATATAAAATTAAACAAATGAATAAAGACTACTATTACTATTTAGTAACTAATAATAAAGTAAAAATTTTGAAATATGAATTAATACTATTTTATAGTACTATTAATAGTAAAAACTATTATTTATTAGTAGTGGTAGTAAAAATAATGATATTAATAATAATTTATAATTATTATTATTATTTTATTTTACAGAACAACAGTTAATATACAAACCTAATATTTTGTCCTTAATATTAATGGTATTTATGGTCTTAATTTCTTTGGTTTCAATTGTTACATTGTAGAGCATTTATTTTCGTGAAAACAAAATTATGGTTCTTTGAAATATACCATGGTACTGAAAATCTTGTGCTATGGTATTTATTTTATTTATTTAACTCCAAGGTACTTCTGAATATACCGTGTTTAAAATAAGTAAGTACTGTAGTACCATGTCCAAAAAAATATGGTAGTACCTTGATATTTGTCTGTGGAAATCTGCAGAGATTTCTTAAAAACTATTCACCTATATCTGTATTGTAGTGTAGTTATCAGTGTTATGATTATTCTCTACAGTTGATTAAATGTCTAAAGAAAGCTCTGGAACCTGTGTTGATGGATGTAAGGATTGATTGGTATGTGCCGGACAATGTGGAGGCCCTTCTCTCACCCAATGAAATTCCTCCGCTCTACCCTGGCAACTGCCTGATTGGCTACTGCACTCTCTATGACATGTCTGGATTCAGGGCCCAGAAAAGTGAGGTGAGACACTGTACACTACCACACATAGTTTCTCCTGTTCAATACATGCCAAATGAAGATGTGTTGATATAAATGAGATGCATACAGTTGCATAAATTCTTAGTTTGTGTCTGTACACTTGTTTCTAAGCAGGTGAAGCCTCGTCCATACAGAAGCCGTCCACGTGGTTCTTCAGGGTCGGTTTTTGAGTTCTCTCCCTCAACATCTGAGCTTATTCAGCCTCTGGTTCCTCCAGAGGAACGAGAGAGAGATGCTGTAAAAGAGTGCGTGGTGGAAGGAGACTTTGAGGAGGCGCTGCTGGAAATTTCACGCGAAATCTCTTCGGAATTCTCCTGCGCTCATACCACCGATAACGCCGTCAGCCCTGGTAAGACTATAGGATCTGTTTATGATTTTACTACACTGCATTGTGGGATACCACATAGAAGTTGTAGAAGTAGTAGTAGGTCTATTCCATTCATAGAAAATTTGTGCACAGTCTCTATAATGCATGCTTAAAGGGATAGCCCATCCAAAAAAGAAACGTATATGCATCACTCATTATCTGTGGAATTTATATAAAATAAATTTTTTTGAAAAATGTTAATAACACAGCACTGCATCATATTTACTCAATGAAGAAGTCTTGTATTATTAATAAGTCAACAAAAGCAAGCCATACAAGCTTTGAACAAAATGAGGGTGAGTAACTGACAGAATTATAATTTTTGTTTGAACAGTCACTTTAAAAAACGTAGCCATTTCCAACATACCTTATGTGATCCGTAGGTGGCGACACTGACTACAGCACCAGTGATGTGCGCTGGCGTATTCAACAGGACTCCTATGTTCAGGATCAGTACGTGTTGACACACTGTTCTCTGAGCAGTGAGAAGGCCTTCTTGTCTGTTTCTCCCCAAGCAGAGAGCTCTGTGCTGGGCATGGGTTCTCTGCCACATGGCTTGGAGAGAATGGAGCCCACACAGGGTAGAGGACTCTCACGCTGGGAATCTCCATGGACTCAGAACATCACCTCTTCAGGGGACACGGATTCTGCATCAGGGAAGGTGACAGCAGCAGATGTATTTAAGAATTCACTACACATAAAGAAAGTTTTTCAAGTTTTACATATAATGTGTATTATAAGTAATCTAAAAAAAAGCCTGCAACAGAAATTTACATAATTTAAAAATAAAATTGACTGGTTCTCTTGTAACTTTGATTCCACAAAAAAAAAAGAAAAAACATTTAAAAGATCTTTGAGATGATAAGGAACAAAAATAATTCCAGGTGGGTCCACATTTTTGTCATGTGCCATTTACGAAAACCTAAAAAAAAAAAATGGTAACTAAAATTCATTTCAATTTAATTATCCATTTAGCAGATGCTTTTATCCAAAATTACTTAAAATCCCAATTTTTGTAAACATGAAATTCAATGAAATAAATAAATTAGGATGCTAATATTTACAGTTTAAAGTGTACACCTTACAATAAGGTCTCATTTGTTAACATTAGCTTGAACTAACAATGAAAACTTCTACGTCATTAATTAATCTTAGTAAATTAGAAGCTAAGCATATAGAAAGATACAGCATACCATTTAACATGAGCAACAAACAACTGTATTTTTAACAAACATTAATAAATGCTGTAAAAATATATATATAAAATATATATTGTTTATTGCTAGTTAATGTTATGCAATAATGTTAACAAATAAGACTTTTTGTAAAGTGTTACTGATTAAAGAAATAGTTTACCAAAAAAATTAATTAGCAGAAAATACACTCATCCAAGATGTAGATGAGTTTGTTTCTGAAGAGATTTGGAGAAATATAGCAATATTATGGATAGAGGACTCATACTTCAGCCACAAACATTGGTGGATGAGTAAATTTTCTGCTAATTTCTGGGTGAACTATTCCTTTAAATAAATAAAGGCTATACTGACATAAAATATAAATTAATAAATGTCAAAACTATCATTCTAACTGGTAGTCTCCGTCTATGTTTCTGTAGGCTGGCAAGCTCTTAGATGAGTCTCGTCGCAGACAGAAGGCACTAGCTCGCTCTGCTCTGGCTGGCCGAAGTTTCTCATCCCCGCAGGGTGACCTGGACATGCACCGGCTCAGGAGGGCGCTAGAGAAGGTCTCATTTGAGCAGGCCGTAGGGGGCCGCCTAGAGGAGAGTGACACAGACACCCACAGCACTTCACGAGGAGGTCTATCCCGCCCTAGTCTGACAGACTCCAGTGAGGGAAAACACTCGAATAGTTTATGCATTAACATAAATACACACCGATGCATTTAAACATGGTCAAAATATTAAATCATCCATTTCTTTTTACCTACCACTCTCTATCCAGATGGCCTACTGTTTCCTGCTTCCCCGCTAGACTGGGACACCTTCACCGATCCTGAAGGTCTATTTTCAGCTGCTCCCCCAAACGAGTTCCAGGCTTCAGGGGCAGAGTGTCGCTCAGTCATCCATGGCATGCTGGGAGGAAGGGCTGTATCCTGGGAGGTCCGTGTGGATCTGTCTCTTCTGTGGGACACCCTTTCAACCAGCACTGGGTCCTGGGATGAGATTATCCACCAGCTGACCGCAAGATCTGTTATCAGAGACTTTGAAAACATGGCGGAGAAAGAAACTGATATAGAAGTTGAAAGAGGTCTAGTAGGAATAACAGTTAAAAAAAACTGAATTTGAAGTAATAAAGCAGCTGCACCATCCACATATGTTTTCCCCCTGTTGTTTGGGTGTAGGTCCTTCCAGACGGTACAGAATGAAAGCGATCCAGACCAGCAAGAGCTGTGGAATCGTCTCAATGTACACAAGCTTCACCACCACTGACACCAACACGAGAAATCAACCTCAGAGCACACGCATACGACACACAGGTACACACACATGCTGCAGCACAGACAATTCACACTCAGTCTCACAGAAAGCCTGTGACACAAAACAGACAAGTTTAACTACATGGAGGGAATGAAATTCTCCTGTGTGTGTGTTTTTAGGTGTGTTGTTTGGGACCGGACACAATTCTCACTCTGGCAGCAGACGACAGAGGTTGTGCTCGGTGGGATTCGGACGCCGTCCCTCCAGCAGAGTCAGTGAAGAAACAGAAGACACACACACCTCAACAGGTAAGTAAAAAGTTTAATATGCACGTCCACATATAGTACGTTTAAGTAACTTACACTACCATTCAGAAGTTTGGGCACAGCAATATATATATATATTTTTTTTGTAAGAAGGAATACTTAACATTCTGCAAGGACAAATCGTATTGAGCAAAAGTCACAGTGAAGACATTTAAATGCTCGTTTGAATATCCTAGTCATCAAAAAATCTTTTTAAAAAGTTTCAACTAAAATATTAAGCCACACAACTCATGAAAATTGTACAACTGAATTTCTATTGTTTTCTTGAACCCAGACAGAGACGACACACCTGCATCCCCTTGTAGCATGACATCCTGGGACAAAAGTGAGTATAAGAGAAATAAAAAATTTATTAAGGTGCAGTCGCATTTGCGACATATTATTACAATTTCACAAATAAATTGTCTATTGTCAATATTGTAGTGATCCATAAAGCATGGAGTCACTTTAAAAGCAAGCAGCTATTTGTTAGTCAGTGCTGTGAATTTGCATGAGCAGCTTCATAAGTGAAATCTGTGTGGGCAACCTCATCACCTTTATATCACTCACAAAAGTTTGACTGCACCTTTATGATTGTCTATACCTTAAAATGACCCAATATTTCATTGGTGAATTGTGGGAGTAATAATAGTGTGTTTTTGAGGCACAGGAGGAAGCATCAGTCCATCAGCGGTGTCTTCTCGCTCTCAGCGCTCTGTGGAAAGTTTCTTCGGGTCTAAGTAAGTGCTGACCTGCATAAGTAACACACTTAGTAATTAATTTATATCACACTACATTTCTGTGTTCTCCAGGTTCAATCTGGGCAGACTAAAGGGCAACAATGGAAAACAAGCTCCTCTTAAACCTCACTGTCTTTCTGCAGAGACTGAAAGACACATGGAGACAGATACACCTGACTATTTGCCCCTGGTTGGTGTAATTCCATAATGATTTACAAAACTAATCCCCGCCTGAAGTTGAAGTCACCTACATCTCTTTTCGTGTCCTCATAGGTGCGCCTACAGTTGGCATCAGGTGCGTTTCTGCTGTCTGAATCCTACTCCGAGTGCATCCAGATCCCTCTGGACCGGCTGAAAAGAGCGTCCCCATACCTGAGCCACCGCAGCAGTCTGAGCCCCCCTTTCCGTTGTACCTCACCACCCACGTCAGCGAGACACATGCGAGACTCATGGGCCGACCCCTTGGAGGAAAGCTCTCCAAAATTGGTAGGTGGAGTCACGCAGGCTGACAGTGGGCGGGGCTCTGAGACTGACACTTGTGAAGGTCCTCCATTGGATCCTGCAGAAACCCATGGAGAGGAACTGGCACAAATGGACATAGAGAGCTCAAGCTGGGCCACGGCGGTAGCTCTGGCCTGGCTGGAGCACCGTTGCGCTGGGTTTTTCGTGGAGTGGGAGCTGGTGGCTGCCAAGGCAGATTTCTGGCTGAAGTGTCAATCGCTGCCAGAGGGGGTTGACCTGGCAGGGTTGAGGGCAGCGGCCAGGCAGCTTTTCCTGCTGTTGCGTCACTGGGATGAAAACATCAAATTGAACGTGCTCTGCTACAACCCCAATAACATGTGAGAAAGGACCCCAAGAAACATGTGAGCCACCACGATTTGAAGCCTCAAAGATGAAGCTTTTGGCTCTTTAATTGAATTTAACCCTGTTGGCTAGACTCACAATTCAACTTTATAGCAGAATAGAATTTATCGAAGATGTCCTTCAAGATGGAGATAAAGGATTGTGAGTGTGTTCCAGTTTTTTCTTATGCCTAGACCACAATACTGTTCAAGCTTTGCCTTAATCTTTGGGCCTCGGTCTTATTACGCAGTAGAATGCAGTTCACTGCAAATCTGATAGCACTTTATCTTAGCAATAGCATAATTACTATTATGGGATGCTTTGTGAAACCAATCATCAACATATATAGAAGGCCAAAATTACAGATTCTTGCCTTAACTTACACCGTTCAAAAGTTTTGGGTGAGTAAGTGTTTTTGTTTTTCCAGCAAGGACACAGTGAATTAATCAAAAGTGACAACACTTTGAAATAAATGTTATTTTTAACTTTCTATTAATTAAAAGGAATCTTTAAAAAAACATATCAGTTTCCACAAAAATATTATGCAGTACAACTGGTTTCAACATTGATAACATTAAATGTTTCTTAAGCAGCAAATCAGCGTATAAGAATGATTTCTGAACAGTCATGTGACACTGGAGTAATGCGGAAAATTCAGCTCTGTAATCACAGTAATAAATTACAATTTAAAATATATTAAAATAGAAAACATTTCAAATTGTAAAAATATTGTGTTTTTGATTAAATAAATGCAACCTTGGTGAGCATTATGACTTCTTTTAAAAATATTTGAAAAATCTTACTGACCCCAAACTTTTGAACTTAAGTGTACAACAGCTGTTTGAACTTGATGAATCTATTTCTTAGTTTAGTCGCGTTTTAAATCTGATTTATTTTAAACCACCTTTTCAGCATTGACTGATTCTGTCAGTATTTCTCAGTTTTAGAGCGGTTAAGCATATAAACAGTCTAAACAACATTGGTAAATTGTATCTGTGTAGGCTCATTTGTGTTTTTTGTTTTGTTGACAGAAATTGAATTGTGTGTTTGGCAATGACTGCTTGCTTTTAGGCTTCTTGAGATATTTTGGATTTAGGTATTTAGTTTGTTCTTTTTGGAGTCTGCTTAAAAGCATGAGTTTTCAGGTAGCATCACAAAAATAATCTGCAAAACCTTGGGCTTTTTCATGTTCAATCATAGGAAGAATCGGAACCATGGTAACTATGAATGTTATGAAACTGAGACTTTATTTTCAATGACTCACAAATCAATACAATAAAATGCTCTGAATGATTCCAAATGACACTTCTTCAGGTTTTAAGATACTGTTGTTTCAAACAGTAAGGGCTTTAATTGTTCATCTGTTTTGCCCAGACTTTTGTACTCATGAGCCTGTCAAAAAACTGGGAAATGAAATAAAATCATGGACAACAGTTGTATTGTGATTACCGACTACCCTTTGGATTAAGCAAATGCATATTATGCAAAAAACAAATAAAAAAAATCCAAAAGCAAGCAAATCATAAGAATAAGATTCATAAAAACAATAATTCACACTATATCACAGACAAATAAAAATCACACTCTAAATATGAAGCATTTCAGCATTGAATCTCTCTTTCTTCGTGCTAGAAAAGAAACAGAGAACCCAAAAAAAGAAAGACCAAAGACAGAAAACAAACTACTAAAAAGAAAAAAAGCAGAAAAGCAGATCTATGCCGTTTCTTTGTGCCCTATAAATGTAACAATATGATCCTGTTGAGTTTTTAGACATAACTGTGCATGGCTGGAAAAATCAACTACTTAAAGGATAGTTCACAAAAAAAAAAAAGAACATTTAGCCATCCTTTACTCACCAAGGTTTTTCTTAAAAGAGATATTTTATGTTTTGTTTGTTTGTTTTTCCATAAAATGGTACATACAAGATCTTTAAAATGCCTTTCTTTTATGTTGCACAGATGAAAGGTTTGGAACGACATGGGAGTGAGTAAATGATGACATAATTGTAATATTTGAGTGAACCATTTATATGAAAAAATCCCTGAATAATTATTAATGAGCTTAAAGGTATGGTACACCCCAAAAAAGAAAACTTTTTTAAAAAATTTGATGAAATCTAAGAGCTTTCTGACCCTGCATAGACAATAACAAAACTACCACGTTCAAGACCCAGAAAGGTAGTAAGTGTTTTGTGGTATTTGTGCTGATGTCTATGGAGTGTCAGAAAGCTCTCGGATTTCATCAAAAATATCTTCATTTGTGTTCTGAACTTGAATGAAGATCTTATGGGTTTGGAAAAGCATAAGGGTGAGTAATTAATGACAGAATTTTTGGGTGAATATATAATATCTTGTACAAATAAACTGGACTGAATGAGTCAATTGGCCAACAAGAAGACATCTTTGAGGTCTTAAAGGTCAACTGTGTTGATATGCTACATAAAAATGAATTTCCTTCCATTAAAGATTCATTCACATTTCCCACTCCAACATCCTTGACTATGCATCACATTAGTCCTTAAGAATCATGAGAAGCATGTAAACTTTGTAAAACCCCAGTATAGTAACTTCACACTACCTCCATTAACAAAAACCATGATACAAGCTCCGGGCACAGGTCCCTGGCCCCGTGTCCCCCTCTGGTACAGGAGCTTGTAGACAGGGCTGGAGGCCAGGGATCATCCCAAACAGTGCCCCAGTCAGGTTGAGGTTCAATGGCGCTTAGCCTTGTTGTCTAACTTCTGAGATGGAAGAGCTGGCGTTGGGTTGAGCCACAAACAGAGCAGGATGATGAAATGGCAGACATGCAGTGATATAGAGCTATAGTTGGTGGATGGATATGTGTTCCAGGACAGCTCTATCAGACCCAGAATCAACACCCTAAAAGAGAGTGAATAATAATTATCTCTGAGCAACTAAACATATACTCCCAGACAACATATGAACTAAACTAAATAATACACAGATATTATATATATATATATATATATATATATATATATATATATATATATATATATATATATATAAAAACATGAGTCTGTCTTACCTGAGCAGGTGGGCAAGTTTCTTGACTCCTCCACTCCACAGCAGGTAGGGTAGCGTATGGAAGTACCACACATAAAACTGATAATGCAGTGATCTACTGAAGCACATGCCAATAAAATTAGAAGTGAAAAGAACCAGAACTGTCTGTATGATCTGAGTTAAGGAACCATTTTCATCAGATCAACTAGGACTAACAGTGCAAAGTTCAGGAATGCCAGGGTTATTTTAAATAATTTGAAACCAATCCAACATAAATTTGATTTAAACAACCATAAAAAGGATATGATCAGCACTGAGCTTGTGTACAGTCTCTTTTCTCTCAGACAGATCTGTTAGAATAGACCAAATACTGTTCCCAGATCTGTAATAGACACAATTTTTAAATGACACAGTCAGAAAGACAAAAAGACCTTTGGTGTATTTAGTTCTTAACATTGGCCTCAAAACTTGTTGTAATGTTTCTGAAAAAAACACCATCTCCAATATTTTGAATTTGGACTGCAATACCTATCTCAACCAATCAGTGTCAATCCTACAGCACCTTTAATTGTAGTGTTTTGACTTTTGTACCTCTTCCATCTTTTCAGTGCAAACAGAACCAGTGTAGTAATGTGAGCCAAAAGCAGAGCCAGGTGGAAGTATCTACTCAAGAACACATCCTCAGGAAGAAAACGCCAGTTCACAGTCCATTTAAACAGAAACTGCCTGCCCAAGTCAAACGCCCGACTAACATAGCCGACTGGGTTCACCAAGAGGAACGGCAGTCCTAGTACAAGCTGAAAAGGAGAAAAACAGAGTGGTACAATAAAAATTGGTGTAAAAAAAAATATATATATAGGAAAAAAAGTTGAATCACTTAAATATGTGAATGGGTTTGTTTGAGCGTCTAACCTGAATTGCAGCACAGAGAGTGAGTTTGGGTAAAGTTTTCCATAGACCGAACTCACACAGGAGGAGGAAGAGAAGACCAGGAGCAAAGAGCAGGACATTCATCTTCACAGACACAGCTAAACTGTCCACAGCACAGAAAAATATATACTTTAAATGCACACACAATGCTGAAATGTTGAAGTGTTACAGTGTTGAAGAGTTCAGGCATCGAAACATTGTACTGAAGTAGTGGTAACATTAATGGCATAGAGAGAGAAAAAAGTAAGAGTCAAAAATCTCTCTTACCATTCATCTATCACTCCATATAGAATGAAAATGTTTCTACTTGCCTGTAGAGGGCACATCCTAGAGTCCAGCGGCCATCCACAAAGAGATTGATGGCTCCGAATAACAGCATCATGGCCACCGGATCATTAAAGAGACGCAAGACAAAGATGGAGTGAATCCGATATGAAGCACAGCAGACAAAGAAGAACACATACGGAGGAACCTAGAGAAGAATAAACAGACAAGCACTATTACTAAGACGTTTATTTTCTTGCAATAGTTGTTTAGCTGAAGTTGGATATACAGGTCATAAAACTAAATACATTTAGTAAGATATTTAAAAGAATCTCTTATGCTGACCATGACTGCTTTTATTTAATCAAAAATACAGTAAAAACAAAAATATTGTGAACTAGTTTTTACTATTTAAAATAATCTTTTTTAATTTTAATCTAATTTAAAATGTAATTTATTCCTGCAATGCAAATCTGAATAATCCAGTCCTCAGTGTCACACGATCATTCAGAAATCAATTTAACAAGCATGTGATTTGATGCTCAAAAACGTCTTATTTTTAATAATGTTGAAATGCAGTTGTGCTGCTTAATATCTGATCGTAATATATAACCCTGATTCATTTTTCTAGATTCTTTGATGGAGAGAAAGTTCACAGAAGAACAAAATTTATGTGAAACTGATTTTTCTTTAAAATGTAATTTTACTGACTCCAAACATCTGAACAGTGGTTTGTGTATTTCAAATTCTTTGAGAAAAAATCCTGGCTATTCTTGGGGAAAAAACAAAAAGTGACTGAACAGAATGTACAGTAATGGAAAACTACATTGATTTGAATTTTATGGGGTAATTACCTTTTTGGTGCGATGGTAAATGCGGAACACAAGCAGGAGGGTGATGAGGTAGAACACAGCGAACACATACTGACCCAAACGAATATTCTGTCCATGATCAGTAAGATAATACAGCCCAGTGAATACATACACAAAACCAGCTGGATACCTGAAACACACATTCAGTATACAATCCAGTAAATGATTGATGAACAGATTTTCATTCGATGTCATACTGCTGCCAGTGTTGGGGAGTTATCAGTTATTAGGACACATGCTTATTCTATAACAGTTTTATTTCCTATAAGGGTTTATGTATTTAAGATGATCCATTTTCGTTTTGTTGCCAAGGCATTGTTTGATTCCAGTGTTTTCTGTCATAGCTATGCAAAGATTAGAATTTAAAAACAGACTCATAACTTTTAAACTATATCTTGTTATTATTTTAAAACTGTATTTAACCTCAGAATGACCTCAAACTAAGTCTGACTTTGTTGTGGCTGTGCTATAAAATTAATATATCATAATCTTAATTCAATTAATTATGAAGGGTTTTTAAAGTCTGACAATAATCAGTTTTGAAACAATAACGTTACTTATTACATGTTCAATAGGGTAACTTGTAATCTGGAACCTTTTACTTTTCTAAAGTAACGTAATACTGGACATCTAAAAGCTGGAATACTCTACATGTTCTGTGTTGACACTTACACCAGCGGCCCCGTGTCACCCTTCAGCTGGGTGTAGTCATACGTGCCGTTAATAACTCCCTCCACCTCATCCATATACGCCTTCCAGTCGATCTCTGTATCTACACACAGCACGCACATCATTAAACACAGGAATCACGTTGACATTTATAACTGGCATCTCTCTGCATACTGCGATGCCGTGTCATGTTGTCATTTTGGCTATATGATGTGCTAGTGTGACTGACAGACAAGAGCTGTGGTAATGTACACATGTTCCTTTCTCGACGGATCAAATACAAACTGAACCAGACTGTAATTTTGGAAGTTAGGTGTAACAGTTGAGTAACGTTATGCATGAACACTGGAATGAATAAACAACTGCATTAACAGCATGAAGTGATATCCTATTTGAAAACACAGAAATCAAGCAGTATGGTGATTCTTTAGTCTGTTGTTTCATTAATGAGTTGTTCAGTCCTCCATGGTCATGTCAGTGACTGATTCTACTGCACTTACATGAAACTTTTTGGATTACCCATATATTAATTCCAATTTCCAGGCACCATTTGACGGCCGTGACCAAGAACGTGTACTCTGCTTTGAACAACACCATGTGCTTGTCCTGCCATACGGAGGAAAGCGCTTTTTGAAATGTTGACGGTAGAGTAGAGGATTTCTTCTTCCCTCCTCCTGCCATGTTGGCCGCCTTGATGAAGTCAGCGGATTCAAACCAAAAAAGTCAAACACAAACGTGTGCCGGATTCAAAAAACAGTTCCAAATTAAAAGTCCATAGAGTAAGAAAAAAAACATGAAAATTCAAATCGAGACATATTTATTTATTTGCTTGCTTGCTTGTTTGTTTGTATAATTATTTCAACTTATTTCTGAATTCTAAATGCAAAATGTTTCAAACATCTCATTTAAAATATATAAACTATATAAAACTGCAGAGGACAAACTTTTTTTTTTTTCATTATCATAATAAAAACACGTATAGGTTAATATGTGTTTGGCTGCATAAATTTGTGTCACCAAATTAAAGTAAAATTCACAGCTACCCAAAAAGGTGAAAAAGGTAACAGGACGCGCGTTGACGTACCACGTGAGTCAAACTAGTAGATGCGGCAGCCATCTTGGAACGGTCAACTTGACGTCATTTATCTCACACAGAGCCGCCCTGTGCAGGATTGTGTAACATTTTGAATGTTCAGTTATTACTATGGTGAATCAAGTTGACCGTTACAATATGGCGGACGGCTTACGTTTAGCGGCCAATAGAAACTGTCGCTAATGAGTTAAACATTGCCGTTGTTGGGCCGAATTTTGACCCCCTGCCAAATTATTACCCCCTCGTTCAAATCATAGACAGTAAAATCGCTACCTGGTTGCTTGTCTAATCCTAACCCCACCCCTAATCGTCACCGTTTCCGGGAGTGTCGTGAGTGTTAAAGGTAGTTTCCTGTTCTTCACGCGATATTCATTTCTGTTGTTTTAGACAGAACTTTAGGTTTATTCATAAGATGTACATTTCTCATCGTGTTCAAAGTATTAAGGTTAAAGACTTAAAATGTCTTAAATGTCACTTTAATTTTGACAGCCTACACATGCTTTGCCTTGTTTGGTGATTTGTTGTTATTGTTATATATGTTTCATTGTTGTGATGGTGTTGGTAGTGTTAATAAATCGGTTTTCCTTAAATCGACGATCAAAACACCTAAGACTGCATAGACTTGCATAGTTGAAATGTTCAAATCTGCCAGCTGTCAAACAATTCCAAAATGTAAACAGACTAACAAGGCTTTGTCGTCTCTTTGTCTTTCATTTCTGCGACTGTCTGTAATCAGCTAGAAAATGTTGTCTGTTAATCTGTAGGTTCTTTCTAACCTTTAACTTAATAACCTTTAATATTTTAAAATTTTCAAACCAGGATCTTAAGCCAACATCTACGTTTATTATTTATTTATTTAATTAATTTATTTCAGTTTGTGTCTGTTAGGTGATTAATAATTTGTAGAGACTTGCCCCATGATATAAATTATTTAAATTGGACGTTCTGTGAACTCCTATGTAGGGATGCTAAAGAAATTAACCTGTGTTCATGTAATTAAAAGCATTTGCTAAATGAACAGTAAAACGTAAATAGTAAAAATGACTGAAAATATATGCTGAATTAAATCACCATAGGTTCTCTTGATTCATCTTGGGCCAGACTCCTGTTCATTATGAATTCCTTCTGTGTTCAGTAGTCAAGAGAAGAGGAAGAGGGTGAGGAGGAAGATAGAGGATTTCCCCATCTGGACAATGGAGATTGTGTGTTTTGGTTCAAGTGTAGCTCTCTCTGGACTGTTTTATTACATCTACAGGAAGAAATGCAAAACTGTGGATAAACTTAAAGTGAGTAACATTGCAAAAATGATGATTTAGACCATAAATATGGGAAATTAGTGCTTGGAATTAGTTATTTGGATTTAAAATAACTGCTACATAAGATTAAGAGAATTTTCTAAAAAAGAAACAAATTTGTTTTTGATGCAAGGAAGCTACAGTTTTGCCGCTGGATGAAAAGTTATCAGATCTTTTGAATGCCACACCAGGGAAATGTCTGCAGTATGTGGTCATTGAGGGTAACATTAATTTTCCCTTTTTTAATGAGTTAGCTGATCCGTAGAATATAACTGGATCTCTCTTTCACTTCCACTGACTTGTTCTCACTTTCTCTCTCTGTAGGTACAGTGCAGCCCATAGGGGAACCCTTAAGGAGTCCGTTTCGAGAAGGCACTGTGGGTGTCATCCAGACACTGGTCCTCCGAGAACACAAACTTGTGTGGAGCAGTTCTGCACGCACTTGGCAAGTCCTGGTCTCTTGCTCATATATATATATATATATATATATATATATATATATACATATATATATATATACACACACACATAAATAATGAATTTTGTTCAGCAAGGATGCATTAAACTGATCAAAAGTGACAATAAAGATATTATAATCAGTGTTGGGGTAATGCAAGTTACGTAATCAGATGACCTTTTTTAAGTAACCAGTGAAGTAAAGCATTACTTTTTAATTTAGAAGGAAATATTTGAGTTACTTTTTCAAATAAATAACTCCATTTACTGTTTTCCGTGACTTTTCTGACAACTCTCGTGTTACCATGATGCTTACTGTTGTAATAGACTAAATATTAACATGTATTTACTAGGGCCGGGACTCGATTAAAAAAATTAATCTAATTAATTAGAGGCTTTGTAATTAATTAATCGAAATTAATCGCATTTTAATCGCATATAAATATTTGACCTGAGAACAGTGAGAAGTAATTTTTTTCACATGGATTTATAGTATACCATTGAATAATGACTGGATACATAAGCTTAAGCAACAAAATATTATTTATTTTTGTTCAACCAAGTCTAGCAGACCAGTGCAATTTTTGCCATGACGTGTAGCAATAGCATATTTAGAAACAATTTAGAAATAGTACATTTCAGAAATTCAGGAAGCTTATAGGTGCTGGAACCTTCTGTAAAGTGTTTTTTTTTTAAAAGTAAAACACAATACTGTCAATTACAATACATTCAGAACATTGGTAACACTGACTATTAGAAAACATCTCTCTGTTGCTTCAGAGGCCATAAAATACTAAGTCCAACTCTCAATAACCTTGGCCAAAACAATAAAGAGTTTAACATAAACTGCCAGTTGCACCAACAAAATAATACATAGTTCAACATAAAATGTAAAGTCCACGCTAGCTGCTATATGTTTTGCGTTGAGGTGATACTTGAGGCTCGATGTGCTGCAGTGATATGCGAACGCTAGTTGGTGCTCCAGTATAATCGGTCCGCCGAAACTCATCCAGTGAGAAACGTTCCGCGGTGCAAAAATAAGTTATTAAAAATGCGGGAATTTTCTTTTTCTGGAATTAATTAATCTTAGTTAACGCGTTATTTTTTGTGTAATTAATTAATCTCAATTAACGCGTTAAAGTCCCGGCCCTAGTATTTACTCATCTCACCTGCACAAAAATAGATTCAGTATCCCTCGAAATGAATAAAAAATGTCAAATGCAAACTAGGAAGTATCAACAATAATTAAATATGTTTAGACAAATATCATTTAAGAATTTATTTTAATAATTTTATGAACCAGTGTCTTTAAAACTGACCTTTGACAACCCAGTTCAACCACAGAAATGACACATTCAATTAGTTTTTTTCTAAATACTGTTGAACTTTCTTCTCCTGCGTCATATTCTTCATGCGATTTGTTTGAGTTTCGCTCTCTACTGCACAGACATTAATTTATATTTCCTTCAGCTTGAGGCATATTTAATTCACTTTTGTTGTTAAAGGAAAAGATACAATTTTTATATTAAAAACAAACTAGCTAGCCCTATCAAGATTTTACAAGTCACTCAAAAGTAACGTAATGCAAAGTATTAGTTTTTCAGGGAGTTACTCAATAATTTAATGCATTAGTTTTAAAAGTACTTTACTCAACACTGATTATAATAATACAAAACATTTCTATTTCAAATAAATGCTGTTCTTTCGAAGTTTCTATTCATTAAAGAATCTTGAAAAGTACCACGTTTCTTTTTATATTCTTTTTATATATTTTATATATGCAGCACAGCTATTTTCAACATTCCTAACATAAAGAATGTTCCTTGAGCATTAAATCAGCATATTATTTCAGATTTCTGAAGGATTATGTGACTCTGAAGACTGGAGTAATGATGGTGAAAATATGTCACATCTTTCAGGACAGACAGCAAGGGTGTGCTTCACCAGCATGTGAATGCTGTGCCCTTTAACTTGCTGGGTGTGAACAAGGCGTTTGTGCGTGTGCTCTGTCCCCTGGAGGCCACGGGTCCCAATTTGCAAATCGTCCATGAAAAGTTCCACCAGGCCAGTTACGGCTTCACTGACCTGACCGGTCAGAACCTGTGTGGAGAGAAGCCCAAAGGTCATCTTGAAATAGAGGAGATGCTGAAAGTGGGCGCATCTTTGACCGCAGTGGGTGAGCTCATCCTGGACACAGACTGCCTCCCAAAAATCCGCCCACCCACTGACGGCTCAGAGTACTTCCTGAGGACAGACGACTTTGAGACCTTGCGTCTGGAGCAGGAAGGGCAGGCAGGGGTGTTCAGGGTGCTGGCGTGTGTTTGTGCATTGGCAGGTGTGGCCATGCTGATGTGGGCGGGACGCAGGTATTATCGCCAGCTGAAACTGTGATGGGAGCAGGAGAACATGAGGAGCGAGTTTGAACTGATGGGCTCAGGAGAGGAGGAGAATGCAGTGGACGTACCTGAGAACCTGTATGTAAGTAACCCATGAGGCATGTGCTGCTGGACTGCAGACACCTGTGCTGCTGTTTCCACTGCTATCAGGCCTTGCCACAACCCATCTGTCCCATCTGCAGGCAGAACATTAAATGCATCGTTCTTTTATCAGGCCTATGGGCAATTCTGAGAAAAAAGGTCTGAACAGTGAGATATAAACTTTAATGTAAAAACTAAGAAAGAATGTATGAATTGTGAGATTGAGAGTCTTATTTTTTAATCACTGGTAGAAATAAGCTTCCAAATATCTCTGCTAGTTCAATGTGAAAAGTCGAGTTCATCAGAGCTCAAACATGTCACATTACATTAGTTTGGGATGAAATAGCATAAAGTCAGAGCAAATATGCTTTAATATTTTAGTGAATATCCTGATAAACAGATGTCTTTGTGTTTGACTTTCTGTTTATTATTCACATATTTCATTTCAAGATTGTTTTTTTTTGTTGTTGTTGTTGTTTTTCATTAATAAATGTTGGCCATAGCTTTATTGTATTGAGTGGTTGGTACAAATAAACCTAGTATCTAAAATTAAAATGTTGTTTAATATGGTTTAAGCTTAGTGGCTTAATTTATGAATGAGATACTGCACTGGGTAGATTGTTTTTGAGCTTTCAATTTCCTTTAGGTCCAAATTTTAAGCTTGTAATGTAAAGTTCTGGACTACTTTGTGTTGGGGCACTGTTGTGTACTTGCTGTTCCTCTGTACCAGCATTGTTTGAAGTTTTCACATACAGATTCTAAATCATAAGTACCTCAGTTGTTTCTACACTCAGTGATATTGCTGATTTATTAGAGCTTGTGACATGGAAAGTCATAATTATTCTGAGAGAGACGTGTGTGTGTTTGCCAGCAAGAAATCTTGCAGGTTCTTATGCAACAGCTGCTGTGATCCTGTTACAAATAACCTCTGTAAATTACCCACAACAACCTTGCCATCTCCTTCTGACTTTTTGTCTTAAATATAAGCAAATGAGATGCAGAATAAATAGTTGAAGAAGAAAAAGCTTTGCCAAGGTCAAACTGAACTTTTGATGATTCTGCATCTACCACTAAAGCTTTTAATTTTACAGTAAACCACTAGAGGGCAAAAGAGGGACAGAGTGGTAAAGTGAAGTAAATTTATTTGCATGAATCAATGCATCTCTTGCATAAATTTTCATCCTCTGTGCCCCTGCCTTTTGCCCTTCAACTTGAAGTATTCAAATTGGCTGTAAAAGTAATTCAACAAATTATATTAAACTGACTTTAAAAATCAAGTTAAATCTCCTAAATAAAAGAAAATAAAGTTGACACTGATTAAATTAATTTTATGATTGTAAAGTAATAAACATTTTTATATATTTCGAACACCTGAACACTTTCATAAATGAAACATGCAGAGAAGTACTTTTTTTTTTTTTTACGTTTTTTTTTTTTGTTAAAATGAAGCTGAAGCTTTGATTAAAAACAAGTGAAAATAAGAAATTGCTTTTGTGGCAACTAAGTACTTTACAAAGTACTAAAAAAATTAAGCTCAACAGAAATATTAAAAACTAATGAAATGCACTAAAAAAGCACTAAAAATTAGCTAAAATGAAAACTGTTAAATGCAAAATATGTTATGTTATAAATTATTCTAAAATAACACTAGTCTGTACACCAGCAATATTTATATACCATGATATTTAAATAAAAACATATATATTTCGGATAATATCATATGGTCATATATTCAAGGTATATCTTAGGTCAATAGAATTTTAGAAGAGAAGTTTGCATTTTGTTGAAAAATAATGTAAGGCTTATTATTTGTAAGTTAAATCTGTCATGAAGTGGAATCTATATTAAATAAAAGATTATTAAATAAAAAAAAAATAAGATAAATCTCTTATGCTCACCAAACGGCAATTTTGTAAATAACCGTTTTGTTTTCTTATTATAATATACATTTATTATTATTTTAAATGCTGAAAACAGTACTGTGTAATATTTTTGTGAAACTATGATACATTGTTTTTTCAGTATTCTATGATGAATTAAAAAGAACAGCATTTATTTGAAATATAAAATGAATTCTAAATCAGTTTATTTTCACTTTTGTCCAATTTAATGCATCCTTAATAGTAGCTAATAATAAAAGTATTAATTTTATTTTAAAAAATAACACTTTGGTTTTACCCTTTTCCTAGACCCAGACATTCAAATAACCATACAAAATGTTTTAAATAGACAAATTAAATTAGGTAGACAAATGAAACTATAAAACTATAACTTGTAATTTCATAAATTTACTGTTAGCGTTTTAAGTATGCTAAATAAAATTAGTTAACTTAACAAATACTATTTTTACACTTTAGGCATAAATTAGCAAAATGCAGATTTCTGTTTTCTTTACTCATCACTTATCTTACTCTAGGCATATTCTTCACTGACAATGTAGTTGATTTTGCAATTAAGTACACTAACTGTGTAGGCTACACAAAATTATTCCTTGTTTTGGAAATCACATTTGAAACATCATATTTTTTCCTAACCAGATGCTTGCTGACTTTTCAACTGAAAAGAAGGCGCATATATCGGACATAAAGACTGCATCTGCAAATTTCATCGCCCAACCCTGAAAAAAATTCTGCTCCTTTCTGTTCTCAGTTTTTCATTTGACTCAGGTTTTTGCGATCTGGTGTTTTTTAATGCTGGCTAGAGATTACAGTGCATAAGTCAGCAGAGGCCAGTGTGAGTGCAAACACTCTCCCAGAGGACACTTTCACACACAGCCCACTTCTGTGACTGAACACAACACCTGACAGAGGAAACACAAAGGAAGGAAGAACTTGGAGGCACAGTAACAGGAAAAAATGGCTAGGCTATTACTGTTAGTTGCAAACTCAAGTGACTTATATCATTGGAATCACTGAACAGATTGAGTTCAGTGGCATTATAAAGTCTAAGTATAATAGACATTCACCCATTTGCAACACCACAGTGAAGTGCTGGAGTTTTCCAAAGATCCCTAAAAATGGTTCATTTCAGAGCCCAAACCGCTATGGTTTCCAAATGACTTGTCAGTATGGATCGGCCTACTGTCATTCATTCATTTACTTGAGCA
Organism: Carassius auratus; assembly: GCF_003368295.1. NCBI lineage: Eukaryota > Metazoa > Chordata > Actinopteri > Cypriniformes > Cyprinidae > Carassius > Carassius auratus. Next base: position 1,526 of record NW_020524816.1, on the reverse strand, counting down.
GTGGAGCGGCACAGACTATGAAAATCCTTTTGCTCCGGAGGACAGTGAAGATATGAAAATGAGCTTTGAGAACTGCAGTTTTCTGAGGATTGTTGCCATGCCAACAATCCAATGCTTGAGTTGATTCACAGAGAAAAGCCTACATGCTCATTAGTTGTAATGCTACAGGGGATACAGTAAAATATAGGTTAGAGGTTAATGTTTTGCATTAGTAGTTTAAAAGAAAAAATACAAATAAGCCATTTAAAGATCATTTTAGGGACCTTGTGAGCTCTATCCAGGGTGCTGAAATATGTCTCATAGTATATAGATTGAGAGAGAGAGATAATATTCATGCAAGGCATGTGCATCATTACCATAAACCCCTACTTAGCCTTCATTCAAACACAATTAATTCAAAGGAAGTATCGGAAAGGCAACAGGTGGGCCACGGTGATGAACAACTTCCGGCATCTGGAGACCGAGGACAGAAGACGCTGAACGTGACGTGCGCTGATGACGCCTGAACAGCAGCAGCGGGTGTCACGTGAAATTTCCCTGGAACACCGTCGAATGAATCTAATCGCGGTAAACGAATCAAAACAACTGATACGCCTTTTCCAGATTCTTCTTACCCTCCACTTATCGGGAACCGGAAGACAAAAGGTCATTACAATTATAAACATAACAGCCTAACAAAATAAACAGGCTACTGTTCGTGTACAGTTCATTCGAGTTGAACTTTAAAGCTACTGTGTGAGCAAAGCGAAGAGAACCATAAAAACTGCTTTGGATGTGAACCATATTCATGTGGCCAAGACTACTTTTACGGAATTTACATTTATGGCATAACATGTCAGCCTACCTATAAACTTTTTTTGTCCCGCTAAAGATGTATGACCGTTCACCACGAGACCAAAAACAATATTAGCGTCCACACCAACGGACAGCAAAGTTCTGTTTTTTCTATTATTATTATTTTATGTAAGCTGTAAGCAACACGAAGTTCACGTTTTTACATTTATATAAGCCACGTGTGGATTTTACTATTCTCATCAAATTAGAACGATTATTGAAAGGTTATCGTTTTCGGTGGTCCTTGAGGGGCCCCAAAATTTCACAGAAAGGCCTCTAAATAGACACACTCTAAGAATATTTTCACACATTTTTCATCCAGCCTATTGATGATTTTTTTTATTACAAATTATACCAGATTATCTGGGACAAAACTATTTTTTATGGTGGAAATGAAACCTTTAGACCTTTAAACGAATAGCTATTGAAATTATAACTTCTATAGCCTAAATGTTTGTTTCATTTTCATGTTTCAAGAAATGTTTATTTCTTTATTTTTGCTTAAGCAATTTTTTAAGAAAAAATAACATTTAATACTTTTTATTTTAAGATTGATCTGGGTCTGGATAAGCGTAAAAATCATGCATATTAAAAAAAGTAGCCTATAGGTAAAAAATGCATTTGAAACGTGGCAACAAAAATTAACGGGAAAGGAATGGGGAAAATGTACTAGCCTGTGTGACCTTTAATAA
>NW_020524815.1:0-14916 GCF_003368295.1 Carassius auratus | reverse complement strand
TCTAGTAAAAAAATATGCTCAGGATTTAAATGTTTCATTGACTAAATACCCCTTTATTGTTGCAGTCTCTGTAATATGATTTTTACAGTTGGTCAAAATGTGTGGGAACCCTGTATCACCATTACTCTTGCAGTTTTATTTATTTTAAAGTCTTTGGTAGGTACATGGGCATCATGGTGAAGGATGAGAGCCACGCTGACTAACTTCACTCCTTGGCATCTGACTACAGACAGACAGGTGGCCTGTCATACACAGACTCCTCCCCCTCACATTCTGTAAAGGTGGAGAATGTGCCAGGGCTGGCCAATCACAGGTGCAAATATCCTCTTACTAGACGCTGTCATAATAGAAGTAAGCCATTATTTCGACAACAGCTGTGTTATCTATGAGGGTACTGAACCCAAACAGAGCTTGATACACCGCCTGAACAGCATTTGTTGCGTATGGCTACATCACTCTATTTATTCGTTTTTTATACTTCCTTTATGAATTCTGTGATATTTATGAACTGTGGTCCAGTATATGTAACAGTACAGTACAGTGTTAATGAGCAGGTACAGTAGACATTATTCTATTCTACTTTTTTTTACTGGGACACTAATGAAACCCCAGACCACATTAACTTGCTTTGCTACTGACACAGAGCTTATAGTTCACCCAACTATAGTCTTATAGTTCACCCAAAATAATTTACTCGCCCTCATGTTCAGAACTTCAGTTTTAGGCATTAATCTTTAATCAGAAAAGTGCAGACATTTAAATGAGCCTCTGAACAATTAACCGAAATGTTTTTCTGTTCGGAAATGTCATTATCGAGCAGGATTTATTGGGAGAAGGTTTTATGTGAAATCATCCGTTCATTGTCTTCTTAACGGGTCTTATGTGAAAACTTTGGGTGGAGATTAAATGTCCATTTTGAGTTTTACATCTTCACTAGGGCAAAGAATGTCTAAGAAAAGTCTTAATCGTGTTTTCTTCATGAATATGAGTCATTTTCATACAGCTGTGGGATTTATGAAGGATTGAACAGCAGTGAGTGTGAACTGTGAACGTTTTATTTTCTGTTTTGTACCGTTTCTGTTATTTTGGGGCATTGAGGAAAAATGTGCATATAGGCAGGAGGTATTCGTGTATTAGCTGAAAACAAACTGTTGTGTCCTCTGGTTTGGTGGGCAACTTTGTGTCATACAGCTAGCATCGGTTTCTGTGTCCGTGTGTTTAAAACCATCAAGAAACTTGTTCTGGTGGTGTGTTTGTGTTGATGGGAGAGAATGTGTTGCTGTGTGTGTTAATTCAGTGTTAAAGTCTTTACTTGTCTAACTGAACTAATGAATGTTTTTCCTTCACACTGTGTATCAAAAAAAAAAAAAACTATTCTTGTATTAAAAATGGTCAGTCTGCCACAAAGATGTATGCAGCTGTGCTGAATTGTTTTATTCTTTTTCCAACTGCCAATACAAATTAAATCTCACATAGCAAAACGATAACAGAGATAAACTTACAATTATGTTTTGCTTAATTAGTTAATTAGTTTTTTGGGGGCTGAAGATATTTCTTTGTCATCTGGTTATTTTGACCTGGTGATGATTTTCATTTTGCTGTGAATTCTTGTTAATGTTACACACACTGGTATAGAAGCCCGTTTCTGCCACTGACTAATAATAAAAGAAAATAATAAAAAATAAACTAAAAATAAAAACTTTTTTTTACACAAACTCGCAATTCTGGATATTTTTTTGATTTGTCAGAATTGTGAGATATACCGTAAACTGCCAGTTCTGACTTTTTTTTCTCAGAATTGCAAGATTAAACTCACAATTGCAAGTTAAGTTAGACTTGTGCAATATAAACTCGCAATTCTGAGAACATATATTTTTTTCTCCTTAGAAATCGACTTTTATTACTTGCAATTCTTAGAAGAAAAAAAGTCAGAATTGTGGGATATAAAATCGCAAGTATCTTCTGTATTTTTCATTCATTGGCGGGCTTCCATACATTGGACTTCTGTACATTAGACTAAACCCCCCAACCCCCAACACACACACCTTTTTTTTTTCATCACACAACCGTTCAATATAATTTGTATATTATTCAGCTCTCAGTCAAATAATGGGGAAACAAATTTAAAGAATGTCATTTTTATTTTCCCATTTATGTCTAAACCAAATTTACAAAAACTTGGACAGCCTCCAGTTCAGAATGTTCTAGTCTTTATATGGGTTCATAAAGGGCTGGCAGGGTCTGGAGCATTAAATGGTGATTAGAAGCACCTGGCATTCTCAGGCAGATATTAACAGCTCAATAAAGGCAGACCAACATCACTATATACAAAATCATCTCATTAACTATAGGCTTGTACAGGACACACACACACATCCCCAGACACTGAGTTACCAGATGACATTTTGTTCCTTTTTTTAAATGTTGCATATTCAGTTAATTCATAAAACAATTATGAAACATGCAGATATTCATTCAGCTGGGAGAGGGTAAGGTCAGCAGAAAATGAGGCCTGAAAATTTCCCAATCACACATTTTATGTCTCTCACACTCTTAAACCTGTATTAAAACATATCCTTCTAGAAGATGGTTGACATTTGAAGCATACATTCTCTTGCATAGATTTTACTTTGTGTAAATTTCTAGCAAACATCCTCTGGTTTTCTAATTTCCTCAGTGGAATTATTTAGAGAATCCCATGATTTTTTTTTTTTTTACAAGCATTTTCAATTGCATTGAATGTCTCTCTTCATCCTCAGGCATTCTTCTCCTCTGACGATCCTAGATTTTCAGAATAACTCCAGTTTCTCAACATACAGGTGTCTCTCGACAGTTCTTTAAAATGTTCTCCTCTTCTAGTGAAATACTGACTCAGACGTGAATGTGGATCTTTATGTGCTTCGCGTTGATGGATCATATGTTGAAGATCCTAGATTTGCTTTGAAAGACGGCAGATGGGTTTGGTGACAGCTTAGTCTTCTGCTCCTGTATATAAAACATACATTTCTGTTAAAAAAATACTTAGTATTTTATGTAAAACTTGTTCATTTTTAAAATTGATATTTTTTTTAACAGTGTAATAAAGTCCGACTGCCAATTTAACAGCTTTCATCTAAAATGGTCGAGAAGCTGAAAAAGAAGCACTAGGTCATGTCACACTCCGATGTCTTCTTGGCACCAAACCTCACTGGAAATAGTATCCATTTGGGCACTTAAGCATACTGTTTCAAAATGACTATGATTTAGGATGTACTTGTTCAAGTCTCATATTATAGTATATAATCTCCATCCACTTTGCCTCCATCTATTCTTTGTCAGATTTCTGTCTCTCGCTCAGACTGTCTCCTTCTCTTGGGTAGAGACATCTAATCCTTACTGTAGGGAAAAAAAACAGCTTTCTATGTGAGAAGCCAAGTGCCGGGGTGAAAATGAGATTCTCTCTAACACTGTTAAGTGCATTTAGAATAGGAACACAGACACCCTCAGCCTCACAGACTCACTAACAGCAGAAATGCTTTATGTATAATATGCAAATTTGGCTTTCAAGACGGCCAAAACTATAAATATGCAAACATTTTTTCTGAACTAAATTTTAATTATTTTAAAGACTTTTGCACAGCACTAGTATATACACTACCATTCAAATGTCACTAGATAGATCCCTGTTTGTCTTCTGTCATATCATATGTCATAGGCTGCTGACCATCGTTCGGACAGAGCGCTGACACATGGGAAACTGTCTGGACAGCAACTTTAAAGCTTATATAAGATGTTTAACTGTCATTTAAGGTTATTATAACTTATGAAAACCTGAGATTTATTCACTTGTGATGCTTGTGCAGGTTTGATTTGTTTCTCAATCCTCCTGTAAACATGCATTTGGATCCAACTTATCAGTTCATCAGCCAAGCAAAAAAAACAAAAAAAAATCTAATCTAATTAATTTTATTATAACATAGTTAATATATGTGACACTGGAACACAAAACCAGTCTTAAGTCTCAGGTATATTTGTAGAAATAGCCAAAAATACATTGTGTGGGTCAAAATGATCATTTCTTTTTTATGCCAAGAATCATTAGGATATTCAGTAAAGATCGTGTTCCATGAAGATATTTTTTAAAATTCCTACCGTAAATATATAAAAACTTAATTTTTGATTAGTAATATGCATTGATAAGAACTTCATTTGGACAACTTTAAATATTTTCTCAATATTTCGATTTTTTTTGCACCCTCAGATTCCAGATTTTCAAATAGTTGCATCTCGGCAAAACATTGTCTTATCCTAAGAGACCAATCATCAATGGAAAGCTTATTTGTTCAGCTTTCAGATGATGTATAAATCTCAATTTCTAAAAATTGACACTTAAGACTGGTTTTGTGGTCCAGGGTCACATATATAATAATATATTATATATATATATATATATTAATGCAACACTTATTTTGGCCCACAGCAATTTACATTTTGTTCCTGTCATATTAAAATGTTTGGGCACCTCTGACCAATAGCAAACGGTTTAAGCTTATGTTTTCTTAGTTTCATTGAGCTTGCACTGATCTGATGGTCTTTACAGAAGAGGACAAATGAAAAATGACCACTTAATTAAGAATGATGAGCTGATTTGATCTCCCAAACAAGTGTTTGAGAACAGTGGACAGTCAGTCTGCCTTTTACAATTAAATTCAAGCATCAGCTGGAGGGAGATCGGGAGGGCAGGATGGGTTGTGAGTGAGTTAAACCCCTAGGACAAACAAAATAATGCCAGCTGGCTTAGTCACGCAAGTCTCCAGTGCACTAGATAACATTTTAATAAGTATGGCCAAAAATCAAACTTGATTGAGGGCTGTGGGCCAAAAGTAAATCCTGCAATATATCCAGATATTGAGAATGAAAGTATTAAATCTTAATTTAAATATTATTATTATTATTATTAATAATTTAAAATATTACACATTTTTTTAATTTAATCAAATTCACATTGTTTTTTTACATTTCAATTCAAAAATTAAATTAATAACAGTTAACAGTTAACTCCCAAAGTATGTCCCGTGGGCCCTGGTTTGGGCATCTGTGTAACATCAGACCTGTACAATCCTCATCAGATAACACCAGACTAGTGGATTCTGTCTGACAACTTGAACAAATGGAGCAGTGCAAAGTTTATGAAAAGAAAAGTTACAACTCAATAACGGAGGCATTTAAGCCTGACACAAGAGACACAAAACTCTCACAGCTCTGCCTCAGACAGCTGGCATTGTGTGTTTCGCCGTCACTTTCTCTCCTCACTGGTCAAGCATGAGTTTGACAGCATGCATGGGTTAGTAATTAGGACTAAATGAATCCCAATTAGTGCATACTTCACTGACTGACGTGCAAAAGATGCAGCATCAGTTTCACAGTTAGTTTTGATTCTCATTGAGAGGATGGGAACAGACTAGACTGACGTAACGAGGCCACAGGAGCGGGTCACTGATTACATAACCCCAATGAATCAGCACTAGTCGATACATAGAGCACAACTTACATGACCTAAAACTCCCATTTGGTCCCAGAAAGCATCTATGTCCAAATAACCAATGCGATTTAATTGCATATTAGGCTTGATTTCACAGATTAACCTAAAAGATTATGCAAATCAATATTCCCGCTTACACTATTCTGGGTTAAATACAACTTAAACTCAACTTTAACTACAGCTTTTTAACTATCAGCCCAAAAGCGTCCAAAAATGTAATGTAGGTATAAATCTAAACCCACTTCAAAGGTTGATTTTGTCAGGTTTATAGCTCAAACATGAAAATTCGTGCTTATGCTTTCACTACTATGAAATCTGCATATTTCTACTAAATCCATCATATAATTCCATCCCATAGGCTTTTATTTTATGGTTATGAACGTTTGGAAATGTTTAGAGTATTACAATTGAACACAAACATATACATATTTATATAAATAATACCTATATCATATTTATTCTTTTAGTGTTAACTTTCAGTTATTAAAATTTTGACATAGGTCCTTACAATAAAAGTTTATCGACTATACATATTGGTCTCCTGCTGATTATATCAAAGGCTCCAGTTTATTCTTATTCTGCAGAGTCTGGTTTGAAAGTTTGCTTTCTGTTGATCTTTCTGTCACATCAGCTCGCTGTCTGATTTGATCTCTTTCTCTACTCTCTGTCCTCTCACTCACCTCTGGTTTCATGCTGATGTCTGTCCTGTGTGAGTGTGCTCTCTCTGTCTGCGTGTGTGAGCTGGTCTCCAGTATGCCGGCGTCCGTGTGTCTGTGTGTGTCCGGGCTGAAAGCCGCCTGGTAGCTGGTCTCTGGCGGGGGCTCATCAGCACCTTACCCAGGAAGGTGGGCCGTTTGGGGGCAGGCCTTTTGACGGCCGAGCTCCAGACCACGGCTGGTACTCCTGCCTGATTCCAGAGAGAGAGATCAAATGTATCAGACAAGAGACAGAAAAAGACAGAGACGGAGCCCTGAGGAGCTGCAGATAAGAGCAGCACATGTCAGGCTAGGTTAAAGTCATGCTGACAAATCACAGCAACAGGTGCCCACTGTAAAGACTTCAGCTTACCTGTTTGAAAAATAATTCTCACTATACGTATCTGTACATACATATGCAAGGTTTAGAAAAGAAAAAAGGTGCATGCAGAATGAAAGCATGTAAGAAAGGATTAAGTGAATAAATGACTAGAAGTGAAGGTTTCATGCATCATTCAACCAAAGGCTGATGAACACTGAGGGCTGTTTGTAATCAATTCATTCTGTTCCCCTCAGATAAACTCTGTTTATATAATTGTTATAGTTTCATTCTGCTCGTTTCATGAGCTGTTGGATTAAATATGCATGACAGTGACCAGTTACCACACTGAGTGAAAATCACTGCAATGCACAACTGTTAGAACCACATCAGTCATGTTACAGCTCCACAGTAAACCAGCATCAAAGAATGGACACTTCTCTTTCACAGAAAGAGAGAAATGTGTGAAAGCTTGTTCATGTGAGTCAGATATATATCCTCCAGCAATTCATTTCGGAGACTAGTGAACATATGTTATTTCAGAGATAAATAGGCTACCACTCTTTTAAGTTCTAGTGTATATTAAAATTTGATCTGACTTGGATAATAATAATAATGCCGGTAAGTGATATTACATATTTTATGTTTGTATAGTAGTCTATTTTATAAATACAAATTGAGAAATATATGGCCATATAATATCACTATTTTAAGATCGGTTTCGTCGTTTTAATGTTTTTACTTACTAAATAGGCCAAAATAAAAGACAAGAAAATAGATAGTATTAATAATAATAATACAACCGGTTTATTGTAGTATTTGTAATCTGTTTTTACTTGAACATAAAAAATAGAAATTATGAAGAATCCAGATTTTAAAAAAACTAACATCTATAGATTGATATTATTAGTAGCCTAGTATGTAATGTTGGTCTTTTGTAATATTTCTACTCTAAAATAAATGTAATAAAATAATTTTCTCTGTTGAATCGCAGTAAAATATATTATGAACATACATTTAGCCTACTCATGATGTGCTGCGGTGGATGAGAGGTGCTGAAGAACAGCTCCCATGAGAACGAGCAGCAAGTACCCTGTATGAGCTGAGCTGATCTCCTCCTCTCTGCCTGCCGCTGCGCTCCTGTCTGTCCGTCCGCGGATGACTCGTTCCGTTAGAGTAACCGTTCACCGGACTATCCGTTAAAGTGCCGCCTTTCCCTCCGTTACTAATCCAGGGAAAGTTATCCTTCTTCGGGATGGGCCAGGGTTTGTAATCCTGTTTGTACTGGGTGATGCTCGGGAAAGGCACACCCGGGGGATGGTATTCTTCGCGGGGTTTATAACTCGGTTCCGTGCGTCCCCGGTGCGGCCGCCGGACACCCGCCGCGTGATCCGGCGTTACGAAGTCGACGCTCGGCGCCCGTTCCGTGGAAACGAGTTTGGTGACGGATTGCACCTCCTGCTCCGCGATGTCAGAGTAGTTCTGAATCGTTAGTGGAACCGACAAATCCGATTTGTCGAACTGGTTCCAGAACCGAGCCAAGCAGCACACTCTGCTGATGCACGGCCAAGCCATTGCTAGGAAACAAACCAAAACAAAAGAAAGAAAGAAAAACACAGTAAAAACACGACGAAGTGCTCGATTTCATGAAAGGAATGCGAACCCGAGTCCGTTCCTCGAGAACTGCGCGAGACCACTCGGTGTCGGGACTCTGTCATTGCACATTCATCTCACGTGATTTGCACTTCATGCAGAAAAAAATAATAATCCATAAACATCGGAGTCGGTGACCCGTGTGTCCGCTTCATGGCTGTAGCTGACAGAGCTCAACTTAATGCCCTAAAAATCCTCTTTTAATCACAACCTTTACCTAAGCCTACCTAGACAGCATTTCTGGGCATCATATGCGCTTACAACTGATTCAGATGATGTCTACCCAAACTAAAAGTACCATGGAACTAGCCTTTTTGATATATGCAGTAGAATTTGATATATTGCACTGGGGTATGCTGTACTCCATATAAAGCCAACTTGAAACATAATTTTTGTTCCTTTACAGTTAATATGCATTATATATTAAAATTAGGTCACAACAAATTTTGATTTATTTTAATTAATAGAAGTTAATGATAAAGAAAATCTATTTATGACGTTATGCTTGACAGCATCCGCAGTATACAGCATTTTTACACTTAGGTGCCTAAACTTTCAACTGTGGCTTTGCTGGTAGGTTTCTTTGAAGCGTCTTGGAGCAATGCCACAGTTCTTCTGGATTGAGTCTGTCTCAGTTTGTTCTGTTTCTTCATGTTATTCCAAACAGACTGGATAATGAAGAGATCAGATCTCTGTGTGGAGCACTGGTCAAAATCTCACTGGATTATTACTATTAATGGCAAAATGAATGTAGGGGAATGCAAACTGATATTTCCTGACACACTACAGCAAAACACACCATTCCCAGTGTTCAAAAGTCTGAGACCATAGGCCTACATAAACTTTCAAAAGCTAAAAAGCTTTTAAAAAATGTAGTTTTAAGAAATGTTACAATTATATGAAACTTAATAAATAATATACCATAACATTAGGGTTTTTCCAAGTTGTCAGTTCAACTTTTCACTCAAACTGTTATTGCTAAGTAATATATAATATACATTATAAAAATAAAATTCTAAAAATAAAGCACAATTTACTAAACTAATATGAAGGCATTTAATTTCACTAGTAGACACAGAATTGGAATCCACTGTATATCACAGTACTATGGTGTATGGTATGGTACAGCCACAGTACTTTTTGTAAGAAGAGGAAAGCAGTTCAGGTCTTGACAGGCTTTTAGCAGTTTGAGCCATTCAAATTACTCACCGCTAATCAAAACTGACAGATTGATCCACAAACACATCTCTGCATACACAAACAAGCTGTCCTAAACATCTAGTCTGATTTAATGACATGCCATGAAACAGTTGAAATGGCTGAGGTCGGGCATATTTTGGTTTGATACTTCAGTTGTGAAATCTATGGCTCTGTTTTTCCACTTGATAAGCATAAGGTCATAAACAGGTCAATTAAACAGCACCTGTCTCTCATTACTGCAGTCAGTGAGTGTGCCGCATCACTACATTTCAGCCTCTATGGTCCTTGAATAACCAGAGAGGGAAATTTACAGCTTCAATAAAATAACCTTTCATTTTTCAAAAAGCTGTCATATTATTATTATTTTTGACAAGCTACAGGTTATAGGTTTACTGTAGTAAAGCTGTTTTTCTCCATTAGTGGTCAAGACTAATTTACCAACAGATTTGTCATCTGAAAAATCACTCCATTCCTCATTACTTTCTGTAGGGGAAATTCAGAAATCTTTATAACTTCACAATCCTTTCATCATTCAGCACAGATCAGATTTGTGTCTGCCATCTGTCATCAGTCACATGACATCATGCTCTTGAGGGAAAAAAGGATCACTCTGTGTTTGACAGGTTTTATTTAACTGATATAGTCACCCAAAATGCTTTTATTAATTACTGAAAAAAACTGTTTTTTCATTATATAAATGCTTATTTTGTTACAAATTAATTCACATTTAGGTTTTGCATATGCTGAATATGATCAAAAATTTAATATGAAAAGAATTAAATGCATTTGAACTGCAAGGCATATAAATTCTGAGTTACTCCACTTAAACATGATTGAACATGAGGTATAATCATATAAAATGTTTGATGCATGAAATTAGAAATGAGTTCTGCAGCTTGATTCTTATGAAATGCCTCCACCTGCAGGTGAGATGAAAGTCTTATATGTGGTGCATTAAACTGGGAAGACATCTGGGAATGTTGGATACAAAAAGGTGGAATGTGATTTGTTCAGAAATCAGTTTTCTCATTTCCAGATTTGTTTGCTGGTTTGCTGTCCCCATTCCTTCTTTCTTAACTCCACTCGCCTGATTTTCCCACTCACTGTCTTGGGAAGATGATCCACAAACTCAATCTGACAAAAAAAAAAAAAATGAGTTAAACATTTAAAAGCTGGAACAAAATATTCCTTTAAAATTGACTCAATTCTCCTGTTAAGGATTAAATGCGTAAGTACTGAACTTGAATCCTAGGTCACCTTGCGTGGATATTTATAAGGAGCTGTCACAGTCTTCACATGTGTTTGCAGTTCCTGGATCAGTTCCTTATGGTTTCTTGATTTATAATCTGCTGTCAGCACTACAAAAGCCTTCACCACCTGAAACATGGAGCAGCACAATAAAAAAAAATAAAAAATAAACACAGTTTTGTATTACATATGTATGATAATCTTAGTTACAATTTTAAATCAACTACATACAAAATCTTTTACACTGCATACTTAGACTTATTTTTGCCTAATTCTAAGGTCACACTGCATGTATCCTTCATGGAGACGGCAATCCCAGAATGCACTGCACTACCTCTCCTCGAACTGGATCAGGGCTGCTGACCACAGCAGATTCTGCTACGGCTGGATGCTCTATCAAAGCGTTTTCCACCTCAAATGGACCAATGCGGTACCTAAAACACACACAACATGAGATATGAGATACAAATTTGCCATCATGGATGATAAGCAGAATTCCGTACCCTGCAGACAGGATGACATCATCAGCTCTGCCGATGAACCACAGGTATCCTTCATCGTCCATCATTCCCCTGTCACCAGTCAGGTAGAAATCGCCTCGGAAACATTCTGCCGTACGCTCTGGCTCCCCCTATAGGATGAATTTAGATCAAATAAGTTTAATTAGTGCAACTCAAGCTCACAGAACTTTACGTAAAGACTATGTGAAAAAGGAAAACGTACTGTATACTCTGTAAAAAAGAGAGAAGGGTCTCTCTGGTTTGACTCTGATGCCGAGGTCTCCCTCTTGTCCTCGTGGCACAACAGAACCATCTTCATCCACCACCTTAAACCAAAAAAGTCCATAGTTCACCTCAGGAAAACCAAGAAAATCCATCAGATTAAAAAATAAAATAAATAAATTATCAGTGTTGGGGCTAGTTACTCAAAAAGTAATATATTACATATTACATATTACTCTCAAAAAATAGTAATGCCTTACTTTACTTTATTACTCCCTGGAGAAAGTAACTAGTTATATTACTAGTTATATTACTAGTTACATCTTTTTTTTCTTAATTACTCTATGATTGCCTGAGATGCATCAGATGGAGGGAGAACATACAAAGGAGGAGTGTTCTTTAGGGTCTTTATCAGTGGCGGCTCCTGCCAATTCTCTCGGGGGGGGGGGCAAATGTTTGCTCTATTAATGAGGATAGGTCACCCATTCAATTGATAAATTAACGGGTAGTTAAAGATGTAAAGGGAACCGAACTACTGTAGTATTAATTAAAATAAACTGACATTAGGAATCAATCTCTTGCACTCCTTATTTTTCTATATCCGTGTTAACACTATTCAGCAGCATATGAAGACTAACACCAGGATGTGGTTTTTCCAAAAAATAGTTTTTACTTTTCGATTTCAGTTTAATAAGAAATAATTGAAGTCACATAAATCACTGTTACACAACTCACTTATATTACTGCTCGTCAGTACACCTGTTCTCCTAATCAGCGGTTTAATTCCATCCAGGTGCGTGATTTCACATAGAGCAGCTGTTACTACACAGAGCCGTTATTAACGTGAGAAGATGCGCAAATGCCAGTTCATTTTCAGCGTTTATTGGCACGGTTGTATGAACATATGGTTCCACGCACCTGATGGAATAAACCGCTTTAGAGAACCGGCTTTTACTGAGATGCGCATTAACGAGCGGCCGATCGGTGGATCGGAGCACTCCTACAAAATAATTACTGAATCTCCACCCGTCGAAACTAGCTTTCTGTTGCTGGAACCTTCCTCTGAAAAAGAGCTTGCCGTTGTTGACGCTTCCATTTTTCCCCATCTGTCTGAGCGTGCCGCTCTGCTGCCGGCTGTCGACCAATCAGTGATGGTAAATGATACCTCGTGCCAAACCCAGACCAATCACTGTTCCATTCACGCCCTCCTTCCTTCCCTTCTGTTCTCTGTGTTGTGTGCCTTGTGTGTGCATGGAACGGTGCTACTGGCAAATGTAACGCAAGTAACTAGCTTGGGAAAACTGTAATAATATTACCATTTTCAGACGAGTAATGCCTTACACTACTAGTTACTGAAAAAAGTAATATTATTACAGTAACGCGTTACTTTTGTAACGCGTTACACCCAACACTGTAAATTATATATATTATATATATATATATATATATATATATATATATATATATATATATATATTAGGGGTGTAAACGGTTCACAAATTCACGGTTCGGTTCGATACGATACACTAATGTCACGGTTCGGTTCGGTTCGGTTCGATACGTTTTAGATACAGCAAAATGTAAAACATCTCAACTTTTCAGAATGCCGCAAGCGCACCGCGGGGTCATGTGACAAGAACCAACCAATCAGCTTCATCCTTTCCCGTAACAACGTTGAGAGCTCAGCCAAGATGAAGGAACAGCTGATCATAGTTGTATATGGATTGCAATTTTGAAATAAATTCAGTAGCAGAGCTACTTCAAGCGATTTTTAGAGCTGCAAATCCATTTATCCTTCGCTGAAATTTCCGCGTCTTCATGGAGAGAGCACGTCATTGTTGCTTAGCAAAGACAGACGCCTCATGAGCGCTTCTGCCCGAGCGCTTTGGAAAGGAGGAGAAAGACGCGCTTAGCGTTTTCCATGCGTTTTTAGGCGCAATATGTGAACGGCCCTAAGGCGCCTCGCTCACTCAGCACGCGCTGAAGGCTCGTTGCAAAATGTCTAATGCATTTAACAGACCAGAAATATAAGATCCTAAAATAACCAACAGGTCTGGTGTTTGGGTTGGATTCCCTGTAAGCTATAGTGTCTAAATGCTGCAGGGATAGTTTGCTGCGTGCATGTTTCTCCTTTTTTTCGTCTTTTCCCAGATAGTACTGACGCATATATCCCAGATATTCCCGCTGGTTTTTTTTTTTTTTTTTTTTTTTTTGTAATCCGCTGGTGTACCCTGTCATGTTGCAGATGCGACATACCGTTGTTTTTTTATCCACCACTCTCTTGCCATCACCATTATAGCTTAAAGGGAATCCAAAGTGCACCCAAACACCAGACCTGTTGGTTATTGGAGGATCTTCTCATTTCTAGTCTGTTAAACGCATTGGCTATTTTGCAACGAGCCTTCAGCGCGTACTGAGTGAGCGAGCGCCTGCTGAGTAGCCTAACCATAAACATATAAGATGGTGTTTTTTTCTTCTTCGGGAGTGTCAGGGGCGTTGCCTGTTACGTTGTTTGGGTTATTGGGCTACCTTGTTGAACGCATATCATTATATTTCTTTCTCTCTTCTTTTTTTTTTTTTTTTTCAAAATATAATTAATTACTCCAACGAACCGTTCGGTATACATAATGGTACCGCGTACCGAACCGAAAGCGTCGTACCGAACGGTTTCAATACGAATACGCGTATCGTTACACCCCTAATATATTATGTATATATAAAGTGAAAGTGGTGACATTTGCCAAGCATGGTTAACCATACTCGGAATTGTGCTCTGCATTACCCATCCCAAGTGCACACACCATGAACACGGATATATTATAGTTATATTATATTATATTATATTATTGTATCTCAGCCCATATATTGCAGTTATTATTAAAATAAAGCCAGTCAGGACAACAATCAAGTATTATAATACCCAGTTTTAAACCCTGGCCGGACTGTTACTGCACCTGAACATCATATCCTGGTGATGCCTTTCCAAAAGATCCTGGTTTGATCTTCATGCCTTTGAATGTGCCTGCTATTAAAACCTAGGTGGAAAAAAGAGATATGAGATATCTTTGCTTGACAGCACACCAGACTAAGCTTAATTTTATTCTATGTGTCTCTATAATGAATCTGTGACCATATCACAGATGAAAACAGATGCTAATTTAGGACCCATTTTCACTCATCTCTATAATGATCCTATAAAACCTAATTCAACAAAGAGTTTTAGCGGTTTAAAGGAATAATTGCTAAAAAATTGTTACTCCCCCTCAGGCCATACAAGACATAGATGAGTTTGTTTCTTTGGAGAAATTTAGCAGTACATCACTTGCTCACCAGTGGATCCTCTGCAGCAGTGGTTCCCAACACTGCAGGTTTTCCATGTCTCCTTAAAAAACACACCATCAGCTCATTAGTAGAGACTCCAAGACCTGAACTGAGTTTGTCAGACAAAAGAGAGATGCAATATGTGCAGTGTTGGGGGCCTCCAGGAACAAGGCTGAGAAGCACTGCTCTGCAGTGAATGGTGCCGTCAGAATGAGAGTCCAAACAGCTGACAAAAAA
>NW_020524814.1:0-29509 GCF_003368295.1 Carassius auratus | reverse complement strand
TTTAATTGCTGAGCTCATTAATCCAATTGACGCGCATACCACAGACCGCTTGCGACGCGTTCGCGTCTTTAAAACTGCCCTTGACTGTATGCGCACTCGCGCCTTGATAACTGCACGTCGTTTTGTCTGACTGTACATGTATCAGCAGCGCGCACACCTTGCCGCCACTAATTAGCATTATATTGTTCCCATATTGTCATTAATATACATACTGACTTCTACTTGGCCACTAAATAAATAGAAAATGCTAATTGTTATGTAAGTTATGAGGTTCGATTAATTTAGTGTACAGGCCATTTCAAGAGCTGATAAAACAAAGTGATAGAAATATTTATTTCATGCATTTTAAAACATTTAAAAAGTGGAAACCACTCATTGCATCACACCATCTCCTGACTGCATTATTATTTGAAAATAGCGCTTTATTTCTGTGTGTCCTATACATGGTTATTCAATTCAATTCAATTCAAGTTTATTTGTATAGCGCTTTTTACAAAACAAATCGTTACAAAGCAACTTTACAGAAAATTATGTTTCTACAATATTTAGTAGTAGCTAGTAGTTTGTGCACATTTGACAGGATTTTAGAAAACTAAAAAATAATAATAATACAAGACGTAGTCAGCTAGACGATGAACTATCAATATTATTAATTAAGTTATTATATGATTCAGTCACACATTTAGCAATAATTGTTAGTTCTGTTTGTTCATTCAGGGTTAGCATCATCTGAGGTCCTCTGAGGGTCAGCATCATCTCTTCTCAGGTGTTCTGGATCCAGACTGGAGCTTGTGTAAATCCTAGTTACCACGGATGTGAATCCCGTGGCAAACATAGAAACAAATACAGACATCATTAGCATAGCTGCTGATCCAACAAAGTAAAATTAGTTTAACCCAAGCTAATGAATAAAAATGCACCTTTGATCAGATGCAACTACACTCACAATTAAAAAGATACATTATTCGAATGCTTGGCGAAAGAGATGTGTTTTTAATCTAGATTTAAACAAAGAGAGTGTGTCTGAACCCGAACATTATCAGGAAGGCTATTCCAGAGTTTGGGAGCCAAATGTGAGAAGGCTCTACCTCCTTTAGTGGACTTTGCTATCCTAGGAACTACCAAAAGTCCAGCGTTTTGTGACCTTAGGGTGCGTGATGGGTTGTAACGTGGTAGAAGGCTAGTTAGGTACGCTGGAGCTAAACCATTTAGGGCCTTATAGGTAAGTAATGATAATTTGTAACTGATACGGAACTTAATAGGTAGCCAGTGCAGAGACTGTAAAATTGGGGTAATATGATCATATTTTCTTGACCTCGTAAGGACTCTAGCTGCTGCATTTTGGACGACCTGTAGCTTGTTTATTGAAGAAGCAGGACAACCACCTAGAAGTGCATTACAATAGTCCAGTCTAGAGGTCATGAATGCATGAACTAGCTTTTCTGCATCAGAAACAGATAACATGTTTCGTAGCTTGGCAATGTTTCTAAGATGGAAGAATGCAATTTTGTAACATTGGAAATATGATTTTCAAAAGACAAATTGCTGTCTAATATAACACCCAGATTTCTGACTGTAGAGGAAGTAACAGTACATCCGTCTAGTTGCAGATTGTAATCTACAAGATTCTGTGTAGTGTTTTTTGGTCCAATAATTATATCTCTGTCTTATCCGAATTTAATTGGAGAAAATTCTTTGTCATCCAATCTTTTACATTTTTAACACACTCTGTTAGCTTAGATAATTGGGAAGTTTCATCTGGTCTCGTTGATATATATAGCTGAGTATCATCAGCATAACAGTGGAAGCTAATTCCGTATTTTCTAATAATATTACCAAGGGGCAACATGTATATTGAAAATAGAAGGGGACCTAGGACGGATCCTTGTGGCACTCCATATTTTACTGATGATAAATGAGATGACTCCCCATTTAAGTAAACAAAATGGTAGCGATCGGACAGGTAGGATCTAAACCATCTTAGAGCCTGCCCTTGAATACCTGTATAGTTTTGTAATCGATCTATGAGTATGTCATGATCTATGGTGTCGAACGCAGCACTAAGATCAAGTAAGACTAGAAATGAGATGCAGCCTTGGTCTGACGCAAGGAGCAGGTCATTTGTAATTTTAACAAGTGCAGTTTCTGTGCTATGGTGGGGCCTAAAACCTGACTGAAATTCTTCATACAGATCATTTTTATGCAGGAAGGTGCTCAATTGAGCAGACACAACTTTTTCTAAAATTTTAGACATAAATGGAAGATTTGAAATAGGCCTATAATTTGCCAGTACACTAGGATCTAGTTTTGGTTTCTTAATAAGAGGCTTGATAACCGCCAGCTTGAATGGTTTTGGGACGTGTCCTAAAGATAACGACGAGTTAATGATATTGAGAAGCGGTTCTTCGGCTACAGGTAACAGCTCTTTCAGTAATTTAGTGGGTACAGGATCTAATAAACATGTTGTTGGTTTAGATACAGTGATAAGTTTATTTAGCTCTCCTGTCCTATGGTTGTAAAGCACTGCAGTTTATCTTTGGGTGCGATGGATGAAACTGAAGTGTTAGATGCTGTAGAATCTACATTCGCTATTGTATTTCTAATGTTATCTATTTTATCAGTGAAGAAATTCATAAAGTCATTACTATTTAACGTTGGTGGAATATTTGAATCAGGTGGCATCTGGTAATTTGTTAACTTAGCCACTGTGCTAAATAAAAACCTTGGATTGTTTTGGTTATTTTCAATGAGTTTGTGTATATGCTCTGCCCTAGCAGTTTTTAGAGCCTGTCTATAGCTGGACATACTGTTTTTCCATGCAATTCTAAAAACTTCTAAGTTAGTTTTTCTCCATTTGCGTTCAAGACTACGAGTTACTTTCTTGAGAGAGTGAGTATTACTGTTATACCATGGTACAGTACGTTTTTCTCTAACTTTTTTCAATTTGATTGGGGCAACAGCTTCTAATGTATTAGAGAAAATAGTGCCCATGTTGTCAGTAATTTTGTCTAATTCATGTGTATTTTTGGGTACAAATAGCAGTTGAGATAGATCAGGCAGGTTATTTGCGAATCTTTCTTTGGTGGCTGGAACAATAGTTCTGCCCAGACGGTATCGCTGCGACATATAGTTAATATCAGTTATACGCAGCATGCACGATACAAGGAAATGGTCTGTAATATCATCACTTTGAGGTACAATATCTATAGCAGTAAGATCGATTCCATGCGATATAATTAAATCTAGTGTATGATTAAAACGATGAGTGGGCCCGGTGACATTTTGCTTGACTCCAAAGGAGTTTATTAGGTCAGTAAACGCAAGTCCTAATGTATCATTTGCATTATCAACGTGAATATTAAAATCTCCCATGATTAGCGCCTTATCAACTGTAACTAGAAGGTCTGAGAGGAAATCTGCAAATTCTTTTAGGAATTCTGTATACGGCCCTGGTGGTCTATACACAGTAGCCAGAGCAAGAGATACATTAGATTTCTTTTGCATGTCTGACAGAGTAACATTTAGCATTAAGTATTTCAAAAGAGTTAAACCTGTATCCTGTTTTCTGGGTAACATTGAGAATATCACTATATATTGTTGCAACACCCCCGCCACGACCAGTCTGACGGGGCTCATGCTTATAACAGTAGTTTGGTGGAGTAGACTCATTTAGACCAAAATAATCATTTGGTTTTAGCCAGGTTTCAGTCAAGCAGAGTAAATCAAAACTATTATCTGTGATCATTTCATTTACAATAACTGCTTTTGGTGTGAGTGATCTAATATTTATGAGCCCAAACTTTAAAAATTGTTTTTGTTCATTTACTTTACATTTTTCTGGTTTAATTACGATAAGATTTTTTCTAGATCCTACATTATTTATATTTATATTTTGACCTCACTATTCGGGGAACAGACACAGTCTTAATAGTTTTACAGCACAAGTACTTTTATCATTTAAGCGGGTGGAACAAAACTCATCATAATGGTTATTTGAGAATTGACTTACTAGTCACATGGAGCGAAGTGTCCTGGAGATGTTGTCAGAGAGAAGCTCCGCTCCGACTCGACTGGGGTGTAATCCATCAGCGCGAAACAGTCTAGGACGCTCCCAGAAAAGATTCCAGTTATTAACAAATAGCAGTTTCTGTTCTTTACACCATGACAACAACCATTCATTTAAAGCAAAAAGTCTACTGAACCTTTCGTGTCCTCGTCGATACGTGGGCAGTGGTCCTGACACGACGATCGTCGCCGCGGGCGTCGTGCTGCGAACCGTCTCGATCAGGCTCCTGAAGTCCCTCTTCAGCGTCTCCGTCTGCCGCAGCGTGGTGTCGTTAACCCCGGCGTGAAGCACGACCGCTCTGGGGCTCTCGTCGTCCTTCAGGATCGCGGGTATCTGCGCAGAAACATCGAGAACACGAGCACCAGGCAAACAATGAGTGTGCACTTTACCTTCGGCTAACGTAGCACTTACGTGTCGGACGATGGAGTCTCCGATGATCACAGCGTCGCGTCCTGTCTCGCGGAGGGGAGCGAAGCGGTTCTGGATGGAGATCTCGAAGGCAGGAGGGGGAGATGTCGTCGCCCGGGACCCGGCTCGCATCCTCCGCTGTGGATGCACCCAGGGTCCGTGGTGTCCCGGCGTCGCAGTGAAGGACATCTGGGAAGATCGCGTCCTGGGTGCACCGGGCCTGCGCAGAGAAACACACGGAGTAGACGTGGTGGGACTGTTAACAGCACGCTGTATACTTACCCCGGACTTGTGAGCGTCAGCCCGGGATGATTCCAGCGCGGCTCTCCGCTCTCTCAGCTCGGCCTGCCTCCGTTCCAGGTCGCGAATCTGCTTCCCCACGGCCTCGAGCTCGAGCTGCACAGAGTGGAGACATTCATCCGCCATTAAAGCAAGTAACAGTGAGTACAGCAGTGGTAATGTGTGTGAATAGAGTATTAGCAATGTAAGCGCAGTTAGCAGCAACCACGCTTGCTGATGCTAACTGGCTAAAAGCTAATAGCGGACCGGGAGATCAAAATAAATCTAGTGATAGCGAGTCGCTCTAATTGTTTTTGTTGTAGAATACAATAGAGGATATATTCACGCGTTATATAAACGGAAACGATGGTGTATAAAAGATTTTTAAGTTAAAAATAGTCAATGAAAAGAATATAGTGACGGAGCTCAAACGCAGTTCAGCCGTCAACAACAAACAGGAAGTGAGACGGTTAAACACCAAAAAAACGAACCAGTTATAAGTACATCAGTTTATATTTCATTAATTGTATGCAAATGAACAAGGTCTCACAAGTTGCCCTCAACGGACTATTTGCCAACCTTATAGAGCTCGGGCGTAGACGTCATGAATGGGCATTGTGGTAACGGCGGCCATTTTAGAGTATCGCAAAGCAGGTTTGTAATAAGATAATAGCCAGTCTCAGAAAAATTATAGAACGTGACAAAAAAAGTTGCCTATACCTATACGGACAAACTTAATAATGAAGCCAAAACAACGCTACTTAAAAAAAAAGAGTTGTAGGCGGAATCATCCCTATGAACACATGAAAGTTTACCAAGCCTCAGTTTCCCTGATAATTATCCTACCGGGTCTGTGGAGTGAGCGCTTACACCTCCGATCAATTTAAAAATGTCACTTTCACTTTTTAAAAAGTCACTGGAGGCTCACCTGCAGATCATAAATGGATCTGCAAATTAAACGTGGAGAAAACAATATTTTCACTAAGGAAATGTTAACATTAACCAAGCATCAGTGGTGACACACACACACACACACACACTTATCAGATTCTGCGAGCTATGAAGCTTGTCTATGCGGGTTTGTTACACTTCAGGAGTAATTACTCACCTATCATAGCCTACTTGCAAAAATCCACTGTTTTCCTCCGGTAGTTCTGTAATCCGGTATATAATATTGACGAACATTCACCTCAGACACAACCCACCATTCACCAAAACAAGACGCTTAACTTCCTATTTTGAAGTTCGTTCCAGTTTTTTTTTTTTTTTTTAACAAGTTGTTCAAATTTGTTAAATACAGTCAGCACAAAAATATCAAAAAGCAAATTAAGTTCAGGATTGGGTCAAAAGAAAATGTTTAAACAAAAAATACAGACACTAAACTGACTCCCTTACTGGCCAAAAACTAGAGAAAACGTAATGTGTTTGTGTCTGAGTGTGTGTGTATGTGAGAGAGAGAGAGAGAGAGACCATACACAACATGTCTCACCATAACTATGTATTATAATATTATCGAAGGTGATGGTTTCCCTCCGTACAGTGGCGACCCAAGCCATCTGACGCCTCTTGGTGATTTCAGACACCTTGTGTTTTTTTTCCAAGTAGGAAAATGTTGAAAACTAATATGATTCACGAGGCGTTTGCCCTGTCGATCATGAAACCGATTACAGCAGTTCACAATACAGCAATACTGAACCATTTTCCAAAAATAATCAAAATTAATGACCAAATGACCAACGTTACCTAATGCCTACTATACAGTACATCTACTTCTGTACCGCGATTCCCACAATGCATTGCGACGTGACGCAACGATCCCGACCTCTATTCCTGTTGTTAAAATGTTATTGATAGTGTAAAAAACATCAACTCTGAAGCACATGCTAATTGATGGACTAGCATTACTCAACATTACTTACTACATACCTTCCAACACTACATTACAGTATGTGAAGGTAAAATAGTAAAAAAAAAATAAATAATAATAATAGTTCATTTTACTGGAACCAGAACCGGAAACTGAAAATTTCTAACAACGGAGGGCTCACACTAATGTGTTTTTTCATCATGCATAACCTTAACTTGGGTGATGATTGATGGGAACAGTCGCATAAAATAATAAATAAAATAAAAAAACGCAGGGAAAGCTAATGTTACGGCAACTCAATTTCAGTTGTCAGTTGAACTTGATTGATGTTAAGGCAAATATTACCTCAGCGCTGATGAAGTGACGTAAGTAAGCAGTGTAATGTAAGGGAGCAATGTAATATAATGTGATATAAGTGAGTAATGTGATATACGCGAGCAATGTAATGCAAATTAGCTTTTTTGTAAATGAGAAAAGGTTTTATTCAGTGTTTTATGGTAGAATTCCTCTCATAACTTTTGTACATCTGTTAGGACATCTAGTTAATGCTTTCACACTGATTCAGATTGCAGTCAATGACCTTATTTCACAGTGCATAGAAAGATTATGACACTGGTGATGACACTGAACAAAAAGTGAATTTTTTTTTCCTAAGTTCAACTGGATGTTGTAAGTTTCTCCCTTGAGCTTTCTGCAGAGCTGTAGCTTCCAGGTTCTTTCTTCACTACAATGAAGAGTGTGTGAGTGTTTTTAATATTCTCAGGTCACTTTTGTAAAAGTAACGCTTTTGCTGCAATGTTGTTTCCTTTGGCCTGTGGATACATATTAGTGTTGACAGGCAGAGACATAAAAGGAAACAAAAAAATATCAAGAACAAGGAAGGTGATTCCTTTGATGTTCTTATATCACCAGCCCCCTGTAAGTCCCCACATTTTTTCATTCGTTTGTCCTTATCTAATTTCTTTTTAGTTTATACGCAGACAGAATGACAAACTTCTAGAACTACTTCCGGAAAAAAAGTTTACTTAAACTTCTCCGACATACTTCCTCCTGCTCATCTCCACTAAGAGACTCATTTGATATAACTTAATTACTAAATTAAAGCATGCTTTGGAAAATCAGAAGTTATGATGCAAACTGTCATGATCTCTAGCAGGAGTGCCCATGAGCTTCTCTAAAGGGGCACTCCATCCTATACCTTTGCCACTCACCCCAGAATACATTTCCCATAATCACTTGCCTAGACTCATCAGCACTCATCATCAATTCACAGCTGTCTTTTATTAGAAAGACTATAAAAGTACTCACACACACACTTCACTGAGTATTGTTAGGCTGTAATGATTTCCAGTTTCCTGTTCCTGCCCATATTTTATTTCCGCGTTTTCCTGTGCCTGTGTTTTTACTACTGTATTGCTGCCTGCCCCGACCTTAGCATTTTTTTATTACTCTTTTACCTGTGTCTTGGATATCGTTGCTTGCTGTTGTTTGATCATGCCTGTCTGACTATGCTCTTTAATAAAGCCCTGCTTTTGGATCCTGTCACACTTATACAAACAATAGAAATAATTGCATCTAGGATTTCTTCTTTTACCATTTATTGGAAATGCTATTAATCTTTAAAATAAGCTTTGGCTTTGGATGCTCTGATATATAACATTCCAAAGGTTCTTGTTTGATTGCAGGTCTAGGGAAGCCTGAGAGCCAATTTATGGCATCAGTGCCTTCATAATCCCAAAACTGCCTAAACACTCTGGCCACATGAGCCGGGCATTGTCATGCACCAGGAGGAACCCAGGTCCCAATGCACCAGCATAAGACTTGACAGTGACTCTGAGGATTTCATCCTGTTACCTAACAGGATTCAGGTTTCAGTTGGGGAGCACTTGGATGTCTGTTCCAGACCATTATTGACCCATGCTGGATGGTGTTGTGGTGCAGCATAAGGTTCACTATGGCATCTCCAGACTCTTTCACGTCTGTTGCATTGTTCAGTGTGGACCTACTTTCATCTGTGAAGAGAACCAATGGTGCCAATGGGGGATTCTAGTGTCCACAATTCTAGTGTTCTCTGGCCAAATGCCAGTCGAACTGCACAGTGTGGGGCTGTGACCACAGGTCTCACAACAAGACACTGGGCCCTCATGCCACACTCACTGAGTCTGTTTCTGACAGTTTGTTCAGAAACATGCATACCAGTAGCTTGTTGGAGGGCTATGGCAGTTACCCTCCTGATTCCGCCTTTACACAAAGGAACAGATACTGGTCCTGCTATGGCCTTGTCCAGCTCTCCTCGTGTGACCCTTGTGGATCTCCTGGTATCCTCCTCCATGCTCTTGAGACTGTGTACGGAGACACAGCAAACCTCCTTACAACAGCGTGTATGGAAGTCCCATCTTGGAGCAGCTGGAAAATCTGTGATTTGGTTTCCTCAGATAATGCCTCAATGTAACAATGTAATGCAAGTAACACACACACACACTTGTTTCGTCATCTTAATGAGGACATTGCATAGACTTTCATTTATTTTCTATCGGGTTAATGATATTTTTCTATCAACTAACCCAAACCCTACTCCTAAACCTGCCCCTCACAGTACATTGTATTTACATAAAACATATTTTGGCTGATTACCTCAGGACCAGTAAGATTTCCTCACTTCTAGTGGGTTGTCAAAATATTTCACAATATAAGTCTATGGTGCAAATAATTCATTAAACACACGCACATATATTCTTGTAACTGGAATTTTTGAGGACAACTTTTGCTTTTGATTTGTTGCAGATGTGTTGAAACTGATCCGTGCATCATCAAAAGCCAGTTCATCTATTTGGAAGTGAATGTTTTTGAAAATAACCAACCCCTTGACTCAGTTTTGATGTGTGATGCATCTTTTTCAGTGAGGATTCATCTAAATGTGTGAGTGTTAAAGGCCCATTGTTCTGTTGTGAATTGAACCCATAAAGTGCTCCAGTTTTCATTTGTTTTGCTGTCAAATACTTTCCTCTCATGTTTAACAGTCATGCATGTGTGAACTCATATACTTTACATTCCCTCATGAAGGCAGCTCATTGTTTTGTAATCCCGACACTCCTTAACGGGACATTAAAAAACTGGGATTACACAGTGTCACGTTGTTCTGTTCTGTCTGTAGTAATTATGGCATTTTATGGTATTTTATGCACTTTTACAGAAGGATTAGCTTTCCTCTAGCGTCAGTTTTAAAGGGTTTTACAGAAAATGACAGCCTGCTTTACTTAGATGTAGGTCACCAGAGCATAAACGCATGACTCTGGGAAAGAGTGAATGGAAAACTAGGCGTTTGATAAAACATGTATAGGTTAATTCATCTGTGTTTATCAGTTGTAGGTTTTAGGTTGATTTTATTTGGCATCATTGCTCATTGACCTAAAAAAATGTGAAATGTGAAAGAAATGCAAATGAACCAGCAATTCATAAAGATTGAAAGCTCTAAGTAGAGGGTCTTTTGATGCTTTGACAGCTTGCAGAATTTTTTTCTTTATTTCTTACACGTGTTAATAATTACTGCCTATCAACTGCAGCCTTGCACAGAAGCCTCCTGATAGTTGTAGCTGTGTCTAATGACATCTTGAGGGTCTCTGAAAACAGCTACTTTGAGAGGCATTTTGGAAACCCACCCCTCTCAACACTGATTATGAAAATCTTATGGGCAGGCATATGATAGACTAGTTGAAGTGTTTCCTTCATGAATATATCATTCAGCAGGTCAGGTTTGCTTTAGTAAGTTGTATGACAGCCATCTCCATTTTAGTCCAGAATAAATGTTATTGTTCCTCATAAACTGTTACAGAATACAAAAATTACTTTATTCTTTCTGATAAATGTGCCCATAACTATTTATTTATATATAAATGTTTGCACATTTCTTTACTTTTTATTGTTTTAACAAGATCCACAGACACATCTCTAAAAATATTAGAATGTAATCTTGGCTGCCATTGCTGTACTTGTAAATACAATTTAACTTGCTCTGCAATCCAAGAGTAAGAGTCACCCCCACCACCTGCTCTCTGTTATAAACCAGGTTTTTAAACCTGCTTGTCTTTGAAACAGTCTCAAGGGGAGTAATTAAAATATTGTCTCATCCCGAGGAATGTTCTTAGAAGTTTCCATGGCTGACAGATGGTCCGTAGGTACCACAACAAGAGTTTCCTTTTGTCTTGGACGATTGAACATTTGAAACAAATGGCACAGAGCAACTGCCAAGAATTTACCAGTAATGAGATTGGGAGGGTGGGGTGTAGATTTCAGATCACCAGGAAGCCATTTTATTAAGGGTAGAGAATAGATAGTAATTAAAGAAGGATTTGCACGAAGAACCCTCTAAAACCAAAACCTTCAAAAGCATCAGCTGTAACTGGGACATAAACATGTTTAACAGATTTTCTAACTACACAACATGGGATCACATAAAAGTGTTCAACTAAGATGTCTGTGAGGTTCTACACATTGTATGCATATTTGCTTTGAGAACAGGTCCTGGTGCATTATATTGTAGCTATGTGTGCCCTATATGTGTGTGTTTTGGTCTTCACCAGATAACCTTAAAATTGTTTATTTGGTAACATCTCATTTGGTTTCATTTAAGTCAGCATGACAAATTAGGTTATGCCAACAAAACTACAGGTTAGATCAAGTTGAATGTAGGAGTTTTTTCCAGTGTGGCTATGATTTTGTCTCTTTGCACTGAAGAAGTGGAAGTGAAAAAGAAAGTGAAAGTGACGTGACATTCAGCCAAGTATGGTGACCCATACTCTGAATTCGTGCTCTGCATTTAACCCATCGAAAGTGCACAGACACTGCAGTAAACACACAGACACTGTGAACACAAATCCGGAGCAGTGGGCAGCCATTTATGCTGCGGCTGCCCGGAGAGCAGTTGGGGGTCAATGGCTAGCTCAAAGGGACATAAGTCATGGTATTGCCGGCCCGAGATTCAAACCCACAACCCTAGGGTTAGGAGACAACTCTCTAACCACTAGGCCACGACTTCCCCGACTCCCCCCACGAATATAAACAGTTGTTGTTTTAGATGCTACCACATGAAGATTACCAACAAGCCCTGCCAGTACGGGACTCTCTAACCATTAGGCCATAACAGCCCCATTAAAAAACCCACTAATTCAGAGTATGGGTCACCATACTTGACCACATGTCATTTTTACTTTCACCTTCACTTTGTCAATTTCATATATATTATACATGAAAATTGTGATGTTGGAATGGAAGTAAATATACATGAGAAATGCTTGAGAATTTTACCTTGTTTATCAAGTACTGTTGTCTGATATGAAACAATAAAAACTGGAGTAAGAGAATGACACGTCTGATTGCCCAAAGGAGTTGACTGTTTCAGCACCATGGACAGAGACATATGTAAGAGACATTGCAAATACTGAACAGAATCCTTATTTGTTTGTATGAAGCTGATGTGATGTCTGACATTTAATCCAAGTGCACACACACATCAGTGTTTTCTTAAAGAAATTAAGAATTTTATTAAGTAAAGATTTTATTAAGTAAATTTTGCAATGTTGGTTTTTGAGTTTGTGTTTTATTTTCATTATTTCATTATTCTCGTTTGTCATGTGATTCCCTTGACCTCTTGTATCTTGACATTTGCTCCCTTAGTCAATGTGTCATGATGTGACTGGTTGTTTTAGTCTTGTTTCTTGTATTTCATTGGCAGGATTATGTCATGTGACCCCTTTTGTTTCATATATATATATATATATATATATATATATATATATATATATATATATATATATATATATAGCCCTCATGGTGCCATTGTGACTGGTCTAGCTTTGTTCGTGTAATCTGCTGTTTGGTGAGTTTGTTCATGTTTTTGTCAAACCAAAAATTATTCATTATGTTTCTGCTCACTTTTGGATTTAGACTTTGGACTTTTGGATAATAAACTACACATGGATACACTTCATCTTGCTTCCAGTGCCCTCTATGTTAATTTTTTTATTATTATTATTAATTGTATTCATTAAAGAACCTGGAAAAATGTACATCAAAGTTTCACAAAATATTAAGCAGCAAAACTGATTTTAACATTACTAATAATAAATGTTTTTTTTTTAGTTAATTTGAAATAACCAAATTAGCTTATTAGAATAATGACTCTGATGACTAGAGTAATTCCTGGTGAAAATTCAGCTTTGCCGTCACAGGAATAAATTACATTTTAAAATATTAAAATAGTTATTTTTATTTTTTACAGAATTTAGATTTTGATCTATATACTATTTGTAAATACTGTAATTCATGCAACCAGTCAGTTTCTATATTTACTGTATCTGTTACAGACAAGAGGGATAGCCAGCTCAGTAAAGACACCATGAACAATGAAATTCAGGTTTAATTAATATTATTTTTTTTGCTCTTGACATTTTGCCCTGAAGTGAGTGATTTAACCATCATTTGATCCAAAGAGGTGCTCCTTGACCACTTAAGTATCCGTCCTTCAGGAAGAACTAGCAAATCCCTAAAAGGCTACAGCAAATACTTGAACTGTAATGGAATCACATTAAATATAGCAACAGATTACCTGATTATGAAACTAACAGTAACACATTTAGTACAATTAAGGCTTTGCTTTCAATCTCACAGCAAAGGATGCCCGGAGGCCTTAGTTTGCATGTTTAACTGCCCCACACAATACTTCTCATGGCTGCAGCACAGCTGGAGTTTGATTTTAGAAAGAGAGGTGCTATGCATCATTTTGTAACATAATGCCACAGTGACGCACACTGGTAGCCTGGTTGAGGAGATACAGAGAAACAGCAATCGTAAATGATATCCTTACAAATAGGCCAGTGCTGCAGTAAACATTTGGTATCCTGTCCATTAAAGCTACCAGTTTTTATTTGATTTAAGTATCTCAGATAATGAGTGTAGATTGGGCCTTATAGCAAGTAAACCATCTGTATCTATGGAGGCTGTGCGAGCGATACAGCAGTTATCTGCAGGAGGTCTGTGATGAATCAGAGCCGGTTTATGTGTGTAGTACGAAAGGCACTTCCGACAATCATTCTGTGTGCAACAAGAACTGCCACAGTCTAGCTGCCGGAACATGCCCACTTCACAATCCATTAAATCACCCCAGCCCTTCTGAGGAAATAGCAAATGAGAAAAGTACAAAAAAGTAAGAGAAATACGATTACTTTGGCTGGTGACAGACAACTCTGACTGACAAATGGTGGATTGGTTACTTATTGATTGGCATTTACAGTACAATGCAGGAAACTGTGGTGAGAATAATAAATGAAAACAAGAAAGAAGACAGATGATAACAGATGAGTTTTTGAATGAGAAAGAAGGATAGCATGGTGCAGCCATCTTACTTGTGAAAAGCTTGTCTTGGCTTGTTTATCATTCCATAAATATGTATTTCAGGCCTCAGAAATATTCAGGCCTCAACAGTGTTGTCTTACTAAAATAATGTATTTGTTTATTTGTTTTTTAATTGTTTATTTATTATTATTTTGTATTTACAATTAGAGCTCAGTTTGTTATTGTAAGTGTAAACTTCATACTTTCTGGGAGTTCTAGGAGACATGACGGGGATATTTTTCCACTCTTAAGTTGCTTTATAATCTTTTAATAAAACACAGCGCTTATCAGTCACTTTTTAGTCAGTCGTCCGTCACAGTTGAGGATGGGGCGGGACAAATTCCACACCAACCAACCGCCACATCCTCCTTGTACAAGAGTAACAGACGACAACAAGAAGCACAACAGTGGTCACAAGGGCCAGACCAAAGTACTTAATATTGAGTCAAAAATGTTATATTCATAAATAAACTATTTGCAAAAACAGATACTAGTTACACTTCCTCAGCTATTCTGTATTATAGCAGCCAAAGCGTCTCAACTGAAAAACCACTGTGCCTTAGAAGTGCTCTCACAGCTAGGCATATTCAGCAGAGTGCTAGGTTGCTGGGTGGTTGCTAGGGTATTCTGTTTGGTTGCTAAGTGTGTTTTTTTTTTTTTTACTTCGTTTTGGCTTGCTTTTTTACATCTTTTAAATCATGAACAAGGAAAAATATGAGTGATAAGAATTGTGATACTAGCTGCTAGAAAGCTGCACTTATGGTTTAATTATTTTTGTTATATAAATAAATAAACATGAACACAAAAGCCAAGATGTCAAACTCTAAAAACGCATTTAGTAGAATATTTTAAAAGAAATTTAGAGCGATTTACTGTGTGGTAATGGGGTATGTGAAGAGGACTTTGATCTGAAAGGCCATGCTATATGATCTTGATGTGACACTTCCAAATGCTTATTTTGCTTAAACACACAATGTAATGTCCTTGACACCGCTGGCTTTCGACACTCTGTGAGAGTTATGCTTATTCAGACTTTCAGTAATGATTTTAAAAGCTTTGAAAGCCCGTGTTGAAGTTCAAAGTATCCAGCATGCAGCATCTGTCATGATGTATTTGTGCAAATGTCTGTTCCAGACACAGGAAATAGTGATCAATTATTATGTCTACTGTATGGTATGCAGTCAGAGATAGAAGCATGCTCTTACATATTATTTTCTGAGCCATTATCTAAAGGCACTGTCTCTTTTTTGCTGAGTAACAGAAAAAAAAACATGAGCATGTTGAACTATTCATTACCAAAATTGATTTATTTACGTCCCAAGAGGAATCTTGTGGCATACTCTTCTCTATCCATCTACCCATCTATCTATCTATCTGTCTATCTATCTATCTATAAGGTTATATTTCACATATTTAACAACAAAGGCCTTCAAACATTCATAACTTAAACTCCAGTTTGCATTTGAAATATATTTTCCCAATTCAAAAGTAGCATCAAACATCAAAAGAAATGATTCCAGCATTTGAATTTTTTGCTTTGGCAGTTTGAACAGTTCCCCTGTGTAGGTGATACAGCAGTGTCTGTACCTGACACCTGAAAAGACTGCTGTCATATTAGATAAAGACTAAAGCATTGTAGCTGCATAACACTGAACTGATACTGACAGGCTAATGTGAGTTTGTGTTTGGAAAAACTCCAGTGAGTGTCAGGAAAAGAGGAGAGAAGTTTCAGACAGGGTGGGAGGGAGAGAGAAAGATAAAGGCCTTGGCAATTATCCTAGATTCAAATCTGTAATTAATGTTAGTTTATCTTCCTTTCAGTTTTATTAGCAAGGTAGAGAAAGGCAAATTGCTGATCTCCTGTGTTAATTGTAATCTCAGCTGAATTGTTCCTTGTAAAAAATACTAAGGCACATGGAAAATCAATGGCGTCTGATTACTCTTTATGATTCAAGAACCCACTTGATAAAATACGAAAGCGACTTTATTTGTTATGTTTCTGTTTGTCTCATGAGACAGGGCGGTTTTGGGCCAAACCTGGCAATTCATCAAGTTCCTCAAAGGAGAGGTTGTTGTTGTTGATTGAATTATTAATTCAAAATGACAGAGACAATAATGTAATTCAGTTTGATCTGTGATTCAGATGAAATATAGTCATCTCTTATGAGTTTATTGCTATTGTAAACATCCACACTAACTTTGTAATGAAACCTACTGGTCCTTTTTCTCTACAAGGGTGGAGATTGATGTTAGTATTTTTATAGGTCTTTGTTTTCAAAATGTTGTACATGTACAGCCTTTTATAACATTTTGAAGTGGACTAGTAGCTGTGTCCAAAGATGTGATTTATTATAAGTGATTATACTTGAAAAGGAAGTACTGTATATACCTTTGACATTTATGAAGATGGAGTTTTATTATTATTATTTCTTGATGTTGTGTGGTGTTGATTTAGTATCATGTGATGTGGTTATGCCATTGGCTGCCTCTTTATAGCTGAGGTTCATTCCATAGGGGAGTTTTGCCTGCTGAAGATTGAAACTGCTTTACGCTGCCATTCAGAATTTTGGGTCGGTATGATTTTTTGTTTCTGAAAGTTGAAAGTTTCACCAGTGGCAAGATTTCTTTGAATAAAAGTACTGTAAAAACCACCGCGATCTCAAGGCAATTCGTACATATTTTACAAGGTGGCTTATTCGTACAAATTCGTACGACCACACTCTGATTTGTCCCAAATCGTACATATTTTACGAGTTGCACAATTCGTATGAATTAGTACGAATGACCTACACCTAACCCCTTCCCTAAACCTAACCGTTAGACAAATCGTATAAAATCATACGAGTGAGGTCGTACAAATTCGTACGAATAAGCCATCTCGTAAAATAAGTACGATTTGGTTGTGAGATAGCGTTGTAAAAACTGTAATATTGTTAAATATTATTACATTTGAATATATGTGATGGCAAAGCTGAATTGTCAGCATTCATTACTCCACATCTTTCTGAAATTTCTGATTTGGTGCTCAAAATGTTTTCTTATTAATAATGTTGAAAACCATGATACATTTTTTTCAGGTTTCCTTGATGAATAAACTTTGATGATCTAACTTTAATTTTGTTTTAACAATAAAAACATATTAACTGTTACTTTAGATACAGGAGTAAATGCAGTAAATGCAGGAGTAAATAAGTGGCTTTTTTTTTGAGCCATGGTTTTTAGTGCACAAATGCAGTTGTGGAAGAATTATGAAATGTTGCTAGGTAAGCGTTAGGTTTTAACAGGTAGAATCTGCCAGTATCTTCATTATGAATACATTATGAGGGGGGTCAACCTGGTCCAGAGCCAAACAGACAATTTTCTCTATTTTTTCTTTTTCTCCTCTCTCCCTCTTCGTCTCTGTCTCCCCTGCTGTTGAGAGAAAATTCTGCTGACTCCAAACCTTTCCCTCAGAGAAAAATGGAGATACAAAAACAATAGCAAAAAATACAATTTGCATCTGTGCCCCTGAGCCAATGGGATTTAGTGTCCGCTCACGAAACTCGAGCAATCTAACCTTATTTAAACTACAGCCATAGTCTCTCAATACTGCACGTAACCCCATCTCATTCTGTGCGTCTGGAGGATGTGCTTTGGTTTTGTAGCAGATAAAAAACATAGTGTTGTAGTGATTGTAATGCAATTATTCACTACTGTTATGATGCAAGAAAACGGCTTCTACTCAAAAATAAGCATTTTGAAAATGATTAAATAAATGAACTGTGGGATATTTTGTTCTGAAACTTCACAGACACATTCTGGGGACACACAAGACTTATATTACACCTTGTTAAAAAGAGGCACAATAGGTGCAACTACCCAAGCAGTAATTAGGAGTTAGTTGAAGCAAAAGTCATAGTAAACAGTTGCATTTAATAGTTGGTGAGAAATGGACCTTAAAATAAATCGTGACCAAAAGGAAAAAAGTGCTTATTTGCAATCAAAATAAATATTGCATTTAATAAAACTGCAAAAACAGGCTTTGTTTTCTTCATGCATTATTTATTTATTTTTCTTTTGGCTTTAGAGTGACATTTAACCTGGACTTGCTTTTGTGAGATTTACTCATATCTTCCATTTGAAATAAGAGTAAGTTGGACATCCTATCATGTTCCTGCTGTGTGCAGAGACAGACCGTTGAGATCGGTGAGTTAATCAGTGACGTGGACACTCTATTAAGTCAAAAGTGTCTTTTCTGAACATGAAATGTGAAGGCTATGAAATAAAAGGCAGCATATATATCGCCACAATGACAGGTGCGGGAAATGTAATGTGATTGTCTAATGAGTTCTTTACCGTAATGAAACAGCCTCGCAGTCAGATGTGCCCGCTAACTCTGTCCTGCTGTGAGACGTCTCTCAAGGGGACAGATGGTGTGAGTCTCCAGGCTTTACACTGGTTCTGTGGGTCTAACGAGGACATGAGGATTCTTTAAAACAATGGAGCACCATCTGGGAGCAGTAAGGGGGACTTGTTAGCTGGCTAAGGATCCTGTACTGTGTCATCATGCCTCCCGTCAATGAAGTTAATGACCACACACAGCGTGTCTGAGGAACACCACCATGTTTTTTATTAGATTTTGCTAAGGCCGCCACAGGGGCTCAGAGTGAGGCTGCTTTGTGTCCTCTACTGATAGACTGAAGGTCCGATTGTCTATCAAAAGAGATCTTTGATGTGAAAAATAATCACACTGCAGTAGCTTTAGATGATCTCTTTCCTCACTGATCTATTCATAGAAAGTTAATGTGGCATGGTCATAAAAAGCAGATGCTCATAATTAGATAAGGACTGCAATTTTATTTATTATTAGTGTGTTGGTTTTTAAATTGTGGATCAATGCAGAGCCAAGCACCTCATACATAGTGCTTTATTGGAAATTAAATGAGGAAAACTCAAAGAAATGGATGACCTACTTTTTTGAGTAATTCAGGATATGCTGAATGGCTCTAGTTATTAGTTTAGAAAAGAGAAGAAGAAAGGTGGTGGGGGCGGGGGGGGGTCTTAATTGAAATGGTGTTGTGTGTCATTGATTTGTAGAGGGGAGTATGAATAGCTGTCATTGAGTCAGAGACAGTTAAAGAAAGTTAAAAAGAGTGAAACAGCCTAAGAAGTGTGATATTAACAGGTACTTAAAGTGAGGTGACACAGACTGAAAACTCTCTTTGTGAATCCATCCTATGATTCAACATGGGCACCATTAATCAGAAAATTTCTTCTTTTTTTTTCTTCAGGGAGCAACAGAATAAACATATTAGGTCAGATGATGTGGCACATTTACACAGACATTTAAACAGCAGGCACGTACTGTATGTCGTATGTAAATGTGGGAATGCACAGGGACTTTATCATGCTTTATAGGAGCCTACGGTATAGATGAAAAAGTCATAATCATAGTTTGATGGACAGAAGCAAATTCTTATGCTCATTTGAACTGAGTGTTAACATAAAGCACATCTCATTTTTAGCACAACTTGAATTGTGTATTTTTTTGTACTGTTGCAGCTCACTCTGTTTTCTCTTTGTCCTTCAGTATTTTCAAGACACGTTTACAACATCAGATTGATATAAATATTGCACCATATGAATTAAATTAATTCTGCACACAAATAAGTTATCCACATGCAGTGGTTAAAACAAATAGACCCAAATACGTATACTGTTATATGTCTATTCGCTTGTTTTTGTTGGAGTTTAATATGCTGATGAAAAGGGGAACCATTGAAATATGCCTAGTCTATGTGCTAGAATGAAAGAAAAGCACAATCACATACTGTTTCTGTTTGCCAGGCAAACTGTGCCTCTGATTGCCGCTTTCAAACACTGTGTACATTTGCTGCATTTTAGAATACTGTGTGGAAAACCCTCATAAGGCCATTGATAACTTTTCCACAGACGGTATTTTAGTGCACACAGGAAGTGGTTTATGGCTGATCTGACTACAAAATACTGAAAAGCTACAGGAAAAAAGATGCCTGCAACAGGCCAAAAATAATATCATAAATGCAGTTTCAAATCTCAATAAACCACAGAACTGCTTCTTATCTTCCCTCTCCTCTAGGAGTCTCAGACACAACAATATAGATTTCTTCTGTAGCATCTAATATATCCAAATGCCAATACACAACCCCCTCCCCCACTCACACACGGCCCACCTGAAAGCAATGCTTAGACAATCTCCTTCAATCTTATAGAGTGCGATAAAAGAGAAGACATATTGATAAACAGCAGCAGACGTGATAGATCTGCGGTGACTTTGTGGGGGGGAGTAATTCTGAAGAACTTCCCAGCGTTCTGAGATTGTCAGTCACACAGCAATCTCAGCTAGTGATAATGGAGAAAATGTGTCTGACATTGTTCAACACAACAGAGCAATCACTTCAGATGGCACTTGATTCCGCTATTCTGCTCTGCACCCGCACCTTTCTCCTGTAACATGCAGCATGTTTGCTTTTACAGGGGCTGAGGAGCTCACGCTTGGGACATGCTATCATGAATCCCAAATAAATCATCCAATGAAAGCCGTAAAGACTGGTGATTTTTATGCAGATACTTTGGGATGCTATTTGTCTTTGTGCATAGCTTGTGGTGTTAAAACAGAGTTCAACACAAATGAGCTAATTAACAAGCGCAGGCTGGAAACATGCTTTGCTCACTCCCAAAACTGTTGATATGAAAATAATGATGACTGTGTGGTATTTGTCTGCATTTCTTCTGCTTTATTTGCAGTGGGGTTCAGAAGTCTTTATTGAAAATCTGACATTCAAAGTTTAAATGTTTTAATTTAAAAAAATATATAATTGAACATTTAATAAAAATGTATTATTAACATTTTTTTAATGTACAATTAAAAACAAAAAAGGTTGTGATATAAAACAATAAAGTATAATATAGGCCACTAAACAAATTTGTTGAATTGATATTGTGTTTTTTTTTTATAAGAAGTCTCCTAAACCCCATTATGTGTGCACTAATTCAGTTGCATATGTTTGTGTGTTTGGGTAGCTTGCTTATCAAATCTAAAGTTTTTGTCAGTGTCAAATAAAAGAAAGAAAAGAACAGTGTTTTTTTTCTTTTTTTTGCTTCCATCTGGGTGTGTTCCGCTCTGTCTCTGAGGGAACAGCACAGCTCTTTTATTTCTAGGGCTCCCCTGCTGTGTGTGCTTCCTTCTTTTTTTCCATCCATATCTTTGTTTTTTTTTCACATCAAGGTTCTTTCAGACTTCTAAAAGAAAGAAATTCAACTATGAAATGTAGCTGAATATGCATGCCCATCAATTGCATGACACACTTTGTCAAAATTTAATAAGAATTAGCAGTATTTCAGGCTATTTTTATGAAGTACAAACTAGGATCTAGAACAAATTTGTCTCCAATTTGTCATTACTCCAATCCATCAATAATGTCTGATGAAGAGAAAAAATGTGTGTTTGTAAAATACAAATGCATCATTAAGATGTTTTAACTTCAGACCACTGCTTCTGGCTAATATATGATTCCTCTATCCATAATATGTCTTTCTACAGTGGACAAGTTGTCTCATCTGAATCAGGAGAGAAATATGCAGTTTACAAATGAAAACAGTCAGTTCTAAACACTTTCCAGAATTTTTTTCCAGAATTGTTCCTATTCTTGTATATGGTGGAGTCTAATTAAAGGGTTAGTTCACCTAAAATGAAAATAAACCCCATAAATTACTCACCTTGAAGGCATCTTAGGTGTATATGACTTTCTCCTTTTAGACGAATCCAGTCGGTGTCATATAAAAAATTGTTCTCTCAGTTGGTGTTGCAGTGCATCAGTCCAAAAGAAGTGAAACACTACAGGAGAACTTTGTTCACCCCCCAGAGCTGTGTGAGACATTTTATATTATGAATCGGTGCTTTATATTTCACTTCTTTTGGACTGATGCACTGCAACACCTGCTGAGTGCCATTAAACAGCTTGAAAGATCAAATACAACTTTTAATGTAACACCGGCTGGATTTGTCTGAAAGATGAAAGTCATACACACCTAGGATGACTTGAGGGTGTCTTTTTGGGCTAGTTTTCATTTTTGGGTGAACTAACCCTTTAATAGCATTCACTAATAGAACAGGGAAATAGTGTTAAAGTCACACATTTCCCACAGATGTGTTATTAATAGCAGTCTGTGAGCATCGGCTGTTGCACAGGGTTCTGGGTAATGAACAGCAACTCTGTTGGGGGGCTTACTGGAACAGATCCAGTAAAAAAAATCTCAGACCGGACACCTGCTCAAACATCTGTGAGCAGTGACCTCTCTAGCTCACCTTTACTTTATCAGAACAGACAAACCCAAGCCAACTCACACAAAAACCGCTCATCTGCATGAATGCACATAGAGACGCCAACACAAACAGACTTGACCACGTTTACGTGCAAGTGCACTGTATGATGGTGTGTGAATGAATCATTGCACATTTGGTATATAAAAAAAAATGGATCGCAGAGACCTCTCCGAGCATTTCCGTTGTAATTGAAAACATCCAATTATTCCACCAGAGCTCTATCTGTGCTGCAGACTTGCGTCAGGCATCTTACGCCACTTACGCCACACTGCACTTCACATTTGGTTTTTCCTCAATCTATGAAAAGAGAAAGAATGATTTCTGTGTTCATAGTGGATGGAGAAGTGGATGGATTCGGTGTACTGAATACAGATGAGAAGTGGTGTCATCTGTAGAGAGAGCCACTGTGACCCCTTCATCTTCATCGCTCACTGACTAGATGTGGACTTTACGTGCAACAACCCAACAGCATCAGGGACTTGTTTGACAAAAAAGTAGTATCATGTTTTTGTGGAGAGTGGAGAGATGTTAACTAGATAAATGCTTTTTGAGATGTTTGTTTGATGCAGTTTTACCACAAAGGATGTACAGTATAAGAGCCTATTTGGTCCAATTTCATTCTTTTTTTTTGAATGGAGCTCCATTAGAGATTCCCTGAATGAGTTGTTTAAAATTTGCATAACTGATTGGCTCGTGGTAACCAGCCAAAGCTTTATCCGATGCATGATGTAACACGACATTCAGTGTTTGACATGTTTTAGTTGTTTTATGATAAAAATATATACAAGGCCCTAACATTAGCTTAATTTATATGAAAATCAACACTGCATCATCTGTTTTCAGATAATAATAAATAAAAAAAATATATATATATATATTTTTTTTTTTTTTTGTCTTCGTCTTGCACAGGCAAATATTTGTTTTTCCAGCATGTTTGCAGCGTAGGAGTATGTTTTTACATCTATTTTGGTTCATTTTACACAACTTTTATTGTTCTTACAGTCATTAAAGTTTAAATTTTCTCCATTTAAACATTTTTAAACATTTCATCACACACAGAACAATCAAAAAGAATCAGATGTTTAAGACAACTGTTCTTTCTGAGAAAAAGCCTACCTGTTTGCCACCACAGAGTAGTGTTAACCAGCTTTCTCTCCTGCTCTTCATCTCCCTCAGCTCTCATCGACGAGAGGGAATGGGCCTCGGGGTCTTAGCCTCTGATGAGAAATTGCCCTCGTCCCCTAGGCACCTGAACAAGCCCTGGCCTCTCCTACCAAACATCCCCCTCTGTCTCCCCAAATATTCCTTTGCTTTCATCATCCGCAAAAAAAAAAAAAAAAAAAAAAAAAAAATAGCCAGGGCCGAACCTGGGACAATCATTTATTTGGCTTTTTTTATTTTATTTTCTTTTATTTATTTATATTTTTTTAGCAACCTTACAGAACAGGACATCTTATTTGTACCTGCATTGATAGATGTGCAGGCAGTTTTCCGATTACGATGCAATTCGATCAGGCCTCTGTGAAAGTAATAAGAATAAATGTTCAACTGTAAACCTGCAGGTACAGACACAACAACTCTTTAGGAATTGGAGTTAACGTGAAGGGAGTTTCAATATATCAGACATTTTTTTCTTTTCTTTTTTTTTTCTTTTTGAAAAACTGTTATTTTATTTGTATTGATCTTGTGTTGTCCTCATCATTCTGTTAGCACATTACAGCCTTCTGTTATTGTCCTGATGTCTTTAGAAATTAAATTTAAAGGGGTCATAATAATATCTTGAGGAATCCAATTTTACTAATGATAATTTTATATTTTAAAACTAGGAAAGTATGATACATATCAGAACCATGATAATGGAAATATATCTGCTTATATATGGGGTATTTATTTGTGAATGCTTATTTTACCCTTTTTTACATTATGATTTATGAACTTGGCAGACACTTATCCAAAGTGACATACATTGCTTTCAGCATGTATGTTTTTTTTAAGTGAAAGTGAAGTGACATTCAGCCAAGTATGGTGACCCATACTCAGAATTCGTGCTCTGCATTTAACCCATCCAAAGTGCACACACACTGCAGTGAACACACACACACTGTGAACACAAACCCAGAGCATTGGGCAGCCATTAATACTGCGGCACCTGGGGAGCAGTTGGGGGTTCGTTGACTTGCTCAAGGGCACCTAAGTCAAATTCTCTAACCACTAGGCCACAACTTCCCCAGTTTATCAGTTCATGCATTCCCTGGGAATAAACCCATGACCTTGGTGTTATTAGGATCATGCAATAGGCCTACTGTCTGTGCATCCCTAATAAAACAGCACCTGCCACTCTATATGTCCTTCTAAAATGTGTACATTACACATTTGCAGAAAATAAGAAACAAAACAAGCTCATATACAGAGTTATATAGTGCATTTTGACATGCAATTTTAACATGTGGTCGGATCGGATGGTATTACAGATTGTAGATTGCAGTACACATTATACAGTCTGAAAGTTAAGTGGACACATCTTTAATTTCTTTGGTTTAAGGTTTTGAATATGCAGTGTTCAGACATGGAAAAAAAAACTTCAGTGTAAAGAACAGTGCAGAAATACAGAAAGTTATTTTCTGTAATAACTTTCTCACAGCACTGAAAGGCTTTGATTTTAACAGATTGTGTGGTGCATTTCAGTGCAGATTGTTTTGTGAACTTGATACTGGAATACAGGCTGTTGTTGAAGTATGGGGCAGTAAAAATGACATTTGACTCAATAGCAAACCTGCAGCTCTTGAGAAAGTGTAACAAACCACTTTATCTCATTTTACACGTCAAGGGTGACACAGTTTAATTCCAATGTTTAGAGTGAGGATGGAAAAAAAATATTATAAAAGTCATAAAAATGATGACTAATAGCATACTCTGACGGTAAAAAAAGAAGGTTATAATAACTGATAACTAAGAACCAAATCTGCATATTAAAATTCTTAGATTTATTAGATTTAGATTTCTTAAGGACCATGTAACACAGAAGGAAATTCAGCTCTGCATAACAGGAATAAATTGCATTTAAAATTGCAGTTATTTAGAAAATTGAAATAACATTTTACAGTACTGTATTTTGATGGAAGAAAATAATCCCTGTAAATTAGAATGAAATGAAAATAAATGTAATTTATAAGTCTCTAGTCAAGATAAGATGATGTAAAAAGTATTAAAAACTGATAAGTATTTAATGATGACAGCAGTAGTTTAGTCTTGTGTGTGGTGTGCCGAAGCTTCCAATAAATCCATGTTTCATTTGCATTCACATGTACAGTCGCTCTTATTTCACCCGGCTTTTTTTCATGTCACACATTCCAAACCTCCCAACAGCATTAAGACTGTTCAGATTGTTCAGGAACCACTAATCAATATTTACAGACAGCTGATGGACTTTTAATATGTAAAATGGCCCCACACTTGTATCATGTTTGTTACTGGATTAAAACGTTTCTGTCACACTATGCTACAGTATTAAAATAGGATAACACATATCACTGTAGAGGGAAAGTCTTTTCTCAGTACGATGGTTCTGATTTAGTGACTTTGTAAGCACCGGTTAAGGTGCGTAATGACCTGTTGCCTTTGACTGACAGCAAGGTAACAGTCTATTTGAAGAGCGGAGTGAACATTTAATGGGAGTAATGTGTTTTGTCAATGCCGAAATCATTTAGACGATAAATAGAGAGACCACAGAGGTTGTGAGTGCTGGCTTGGTTGGTTTGGGCAGTGGAGAAGCCATTGAAGTATAATTTGTCTGTCAGATTGGATTTGAAGAGAAGGTGACACTATCAGCAAAAGGCTTTGCCATCTCTAGTTCAGCCTTACATGGATGAATGTTCTCAACATTAAATAGGGCAGACAGAGATGCTTTGAAAGATGCTTTGTGGGCCTTTGAAGACATCATTAATGCATTAATGGATCCTAAAATATGTTTTGTTTTAATAAACAAACACTCTTCATTTTATTTCAATTAACACCATACACTTCAAAGAGATCATTAAGTGACATTTGTCCTTCACATAATGAATGCTGTAATGTCTGTATCTTTGTGTTTGTAAACTCTGTGTTATTATTCTTCAAATGCTAAAATACATTTAATGTGTTTCCAGTTTTGAAAACTACAATTTAAACCTAAAATTTGTCAAATTTTATTTAATTTATTGCATTTATTTTGTATTTTATAATATATTTGATTTATGTATTTATGTCCTAAATTAAAATATATTATTTTTATTTATTTATTGTTTTTAATTAAGTTGAAGCATTGTTAATCCCAAAACGTAAAAAAAAAAAAAAACACACACACACACATACTGTACATGTGGCATGTTAGTCATTTTCAACAATTTTGGCTTATGCACTGTCCAGTTTTGTGCAAATTTTGTGGATCCTGCAAATCTGGAAAGCCTAATTTTTCTGCTCTGGCCAATATATTTCTAGTTTCTTTAACATTTAGGACATCAGTTCAAATTTTGTTCATCCATATACTTACATTTACATTATATTTATATTTAAGTAAATTAGATTTTGCATTTAAATTGTTCAAAACAGCCCACATCAACTCTATTTTAATAATATTTTTAGTACTTTTTTAAAACTACATTCATTTAAAGCATTTAAAAAAAGTAAAAATATATATATAATATTAATATTATACTTTAAAACAGCCAAAATGAATATAAAAAAACATGGGCTAACAGTTAAAAAACAGACAGTATGTGTACACATGTTAAGTGTCATTTGTGGCTAATACATTGTCATAATTTGTGGAGGTCTAGAAACAAATGAGAAAAGCATTGTTACAATGCTCCATGCCTGCTCAGCCATGATGTTTTCTAGTTTTCTTTAACATTTCAGATGAGTTTTTGAGTAAATATTATATATCAAATTAAACAAGAGAATCCATTGTATTTGTTCACAACTTCCATTTCTGGGGGATTGTGGTCATGAATGATTGAACATCCATATACCTAATTTCTAAGTAGTTAAACTCGCAAGTAGCTCAAAAGTAGCACTTTCTGGCATGAAGCAACAGTATTGGCTGAACCACTGGCATGAGGACTGCCTGTTTGTCCAAACAGAATTTATGAAACCTGTTTTTGAATTTACGTTTGGTGCTGTCAATGGTTCAAAAGTTACACACTTTGTTTCAAAAGTTACCACAATTTTTTATAGCAAATACACTGCTAAATGCTCAAATCTTTTTGAGAGAAGCAACTATTGAGCAT
Organism: Carassius auratus; assembly: GCF_003368295.1. Classification (NCBI taxonomy): domain Eukaryota; kingdom Metazoa; phylum Chordata; class Actinopteri; order Cypriniformes; family Cyprinidae; genus Carassius; species Carassius auratus. The sequence continues at coordinate 1,892 of NW_020524814.1, read as the reverse complement.
TGTAAATTGCATTAATTGAACATTCTGTATGGCCTAAAGGCGCAGACCGTGCCAGTGTGACTTATCAGTCGTCCTTATTCTATAGAATGAGAAGCTGTGACAACATGACCACAGGGGCTACAACAAGCCACAGCTATTTGGAATGGTGCGCACCATTTGGAATTTGTTCTGCAGCCTGCAGCAGTGGAAGAAGAATGTTTGGACCGATTTGCAAAGCTTGTTTCAGGGAACAAGAGCACAGTGTAGGGTTAGATAGGTTATGTAGCAAAGAGAAGACAGAGGAGGACGGTAATTAAAACTGCATTTCACCTGTACTTTCAAAGCTTTTAACATAGTCCACAGTAGTCCGTCATAGTCCGTCATCTGGCCGGGAGCCTTGTATCTCTAAATTGCATTTCTTATAATTGTCCCTTGAATACTGCAGTGATTCTGCTTTTGAAATACATAGTTTTTTTTTTCCTTTTCTCATAAGATAGCTGGCTTATGTTAGACTACTTTATGTCTGTACTCTAATTTCACCCACCCGGATCTCATTCCTGATTTTAATTGCAGAGTGTCCTGATTTTTATATCTCTCTGCATGACAATTAGCAATTTAACAAGCACAATATTTATTAAATGGTTTTTTTTTTTTTTTTTTTTTTTTGATGATGGTGAAAATGCAATAAAATATTCTAAATATAAAATTCAGGTTGTGCCTGAAATGTTTTGTATTTTTTCATGTGTGTTCAGGTTAAACCAGGGAACATGTCTGCTTGTGAACTGTGATTGAAATTAGTTGTATTTTAACCCGGATCTATTCCGGACAGACTTACCTGGATGTAAATTAATTTTAGTGCCAGTAAAACAAACATTGACATAGGAAATAAAGTGTTGCATGTAGCGCTAATGCAAATCTCAGTAATACTTTGAACTTTTATTAACCTTGGTTTTATGCTACAGACATGAATGATAGTTTTCTAACCAATTATTACTGGGAAGGTGAAAAAAGAATCCATAGACTAACTTGCATTGCAGGACTAAAGCCATATAGAGACGAATGTGTGGACTCTTTCTTAAATGTTACTTTGACCATTGAATAACCAAATAACAACCACTCCGTATACTCCAGCAACCAGAGAGAGCTCCAGAAATAAGTTCTAAAATATGGAAAAGTTTTTGGTGAAATGCTTGATACAAGCTATGTGGTTAGCACAAGCACAAGATATTTTTGTCTTTTTATTAGAAGGAAACAGGGCGATGCTAACTTCCAGACTTGACAAAAATATTACCTCATCCCTGCAGCACTTTGTGTGCTAAAATCCACACAGATAGAAAGACTCATTGCAACACCCTGGCAAACAATGTTTTGTACAGTATACCAGTACTGTTCCTGAATACTACAATGATACCAGAGGTATTATTATTATTATTAATAATAATAATGATTTTACCATAAAGAAAGGCAGCAATACTGAAAATGACCCTTGTTATGTGGCAACAGATACAGCATCTGCATGTATTTGTGGCTGCTCACAAAGGACTTGCAACACAAAGGAAATAATTCAGGGGTCTCAAGACTTGTTTTTCATAGATTACTTATTTGTTTAATCTAGTGCATGCTTACAGACCAACAATTATGTGTCTTTTTGGAAGTCTTGTGTGGACTGACCCTTAAGGAACATTATGAAGTTACTTCCATCAAACTTTATATATATATACTGTACAGTGTTTCTGTGGAAATGAGGCCACACACATAGTTTTTCTCTTGTTTTCTATCACATAATGTTTAAAGCTGTGGGGGAAATAATAGAATAAAAATACAATGTTTTACATTGAATTAACATGCTCACTGGAAAACTCTCTCAGTGAGATGAGGAAGTATCTGGAGCGAGGAAACAAGTCTCTCTCTCT